>NC_090186.1:1558897-1603897 GCF_024679245.1 Pseudorasbora parva
AACACCTCAACACAGTCACGAGGAACACCTCAACACAGTCATGAGGAACACCTCAACACAGTCATGGGTAACACCTCAACACAGTCATGGGTAACACCTCAACACAGTCATGAGTAGCACCTCAACACAGTCATGAGGAACACCTCAACACAGTCATGAGGAACACCTCAACACAGTCATGGGTAACACCTCAACACAGTAACACCTCAACACAGCCATGAGGAACACCTCAACACAGTCATGAGGAACACCTCAACACAGTCATGAGGAACACCTCAACAGTCATGAGGAACACCTCAACACAGCCATGGGGAACACCTCAACACAGTCATGAGTAACACCTCAACACAGTCATGAGGAACACCTCAACAGTCATGAGGAACACCTCAACACAGTCATGAGGAACACCTCAACAGTCATGAGGAACACCTCAACACAGTCATGAGTAGCACCTCAACACAGTCATGAGGAACACCTCAACACAGTCATGAGGAACACCTCAACACAGTCATGGGTAACACCTCAACACAGCCATGAGGAACAGCTCAACACATTCATGAGGAACACCTCAACAGTCATGAGGAACACCTCAACACAGTCATGGAGAACACCTCAACACAGTCATGAGTAACACCTCAACACAGTCATGGGTAACACCTCAACACAGTCATGGGTAACACCTCAACACAGTCATGGGTAACACCTCAACACAGTCATGGGTAACACCTCAACACAGTCATGAGGAACACCTCAACAGTCATGAGGAACACCTCAACACAGTCATGGAGAACACCTCAACACAGTCATGGCTAACACCTCAACACAGTCATGAGGAACACCTCAACACAGTCATGGAGAACACCTCAACACAGTCATGGGAAACACCTCAACACAGTCATGAGTAACACCTCAACACAGTCATGGGTAACACCTCAACACAGTCATGAGGAACAACACAACACAGTCATGAGGAACACCACAACACAGTCATGAGGAACACCTCAACAGTCATGAGGAACACCACAACACAGTCATGAGGAACACCTCAACAGTCATGAGGAACACCTCAACACAGTCATGAGGAACACCACAACACAGTCATGAGGAACACCTCAACAGTCATGAGGAACACCACAACACAGTCATGAGGAACACCTCAACAGTCATGAGGAACACCTCAACACAGTCATGAGGAACACCTCAACAGTCATGAGGAACACCTCAACACAGTCATGGAGAACACCTCAACACAGTCATGGAGATCACCTCAACACAGTCATGAGGAACACCTCAACACAGTCATGAGTAACACCTCAACACAGTCATGGGTAACACCTCAACACAGTCATGAGGAACACCTCAACACAGTCATGGGTAACACCTCAACACAGTCATGGGTAACACCTCAACACAGTCATGGGTAACACCTCAACACAGTCATGGGTAACACCTCAACACAGTCATGGGTAACACCTCAACACAGTCATGGGTAACACCTCAACACAGTCATGGGTAACACCTCAACACAGTCATGGGTAACACCTCAACACAGTCATGGAGAACACCTCAACACAGTCATGGGTAACACCTCAACACAGTCATGGAGAACACCTCAACACAGTCATGAGTAACACCTCAACACAGTCATGGGTAACACCTCAACACAGTCATGGGTAACACCTCAACACAGTCATGGGTAACACCTCAACACAGTCATGGAGAACACCTCAACACAGTCATGGGTAACACCTCAACACAGTCATGGGTAACACCTCAACACAGTCATGGGTAACACCTCAACACAGTCATGGAGAACACCTCAACACAGTCATGGAGAACACCTCAACACAGTCATGGGTAACACCTCAACACAGTCATGGAGAACACCTCAACACAGTCATGAGTAACACCTCAACACAGTCATGGGTAACACCTCAACACAGTCATGGGTAACACCTCAACACAGTCATGGAGAACACCTCAACACAGTCATGGAGAACACCTCAACACAGTCATGGAGAACACCTCAACGCAGTCACGAGGAACACCTCAACACAGTCATGGGTAACACCTCAACACAGTCATGAGGAACACCTCAACACAGTCATGGGTAACACCTCAACACAGTCATGAGTAACACCTCAACACAGTCATGAGGAACACCTCAACACAGTCATGGGAAACACCTCAACACAGTCATGAGTAACACCTCAACACAGTCATGGGTAACACCTCAACACAGTCATGAGTAATCTGATTTAACAATTTTAACAATATTTTAATCTATGCTCCTTTTTTAATCTTTGCTCATTATTTGCTCTATTATATACTGTTGTTTGAATTATTGACTATTTTAACCATTTCAGAACAAATTCAGATGAATATACACATTATATCTCCCAACAGTATGTTTCAAAGACAATATGATGCTCTGACTGAGACAAGAGCCACTCGGTCACACATCAAATGATATCACGTTGTCTATGGTTACCATGGTCACCGCTGACCCAGACTGAGTCTGGGCCTCAGGGCTCTGTTTGTCTGGAGCTGTAGGGTGAATGAATATGTATCAGGAGACATATATTATAAATTAACTTATTAATTTAAAACCAGCCTTTTCAGACTTTAGAAGCCTGTTTATGGTCCTGCAATTATCCACCTTAATTTCCAATGTGGAAGTAAGCTATCTCTCGCTGATTATACACACCTGCATCTCATCATCTGCTCCTCAGGACCGCCATATGTTCTCCACAGTCCGGGTCTGGCCTTCCTGAAGGATTCCTGTGTGTTCTCACTCATTTCTAGTTCATTCATATTAATTCCGGTTTATTCTCTGTTATCTCCTCTCCTGAATCCTTTGAATGAAGAAGGATATCAAGCATCCACGTCACAGCTGGCTATATTTCACTCTCCATTCGCTGAATCTTCATGAAGCTAAGCTAAGTTAATTTTGAATGCTCTCTGCTTAATAGCTATTAGGCTATTGATAACATTGCTAAGGCTTTAGGCTTTAATTGTTTAGGTTTATCTAGTTGTTTTCAGTAAAATGCTTGTGCTAGGCTTATCTGATCATATTAGCAATGTGTGTTATTCAGTTGAGGTCAGCTCAGTGTTGATTCGGTTCGGCATCGGACACGCTTGTTCTAAGGCTGTCTGGTTGTTATTAAAGCGATAGTCATCATTTAGTCACCACAGAGTTGTTCCAAACTTGTATAAATGTCTTGTTCTGCTGATTTACTGTGGTATTCAATGGCTGCTGAGATCTGCTGTTCCTGCTTGTTCTCTCTTTTCAAGACAGATTACATAAACAGATGTCATTTGATTAAAACATAATTTTAAATGTTTCTTTAGACATAGGCTTCATGTTTGTGTGACAAGTGTCCAAAAAGTTAAAGTTCATCTTCTGAAGAGTATCAGAATGGACTTCATTGAGAGAGAGAGGGCAGATTGTGCATCATGTTCGTTTTCTTTATTTTTCAAACAGCACAACATTTTGTTTTGTTTTTTGCTATCTGTTTTTTTTTTTTTTTTAAATATGCTTGTTCTTAAAGGGGTCATGTCCTAAATTCAATCACATTATTTTCTATGAGTGTAAGCACCATTTGAGAGACATTGTTAACATTAAGTGACATGGCATCTGACGCACAGGAGACAATGGAAAACTCAATGAAATTGAGAAATGCCTTAAAGGTGCAGTGTGTAAGTTTTAGCGGATTCTAGAGGTGAGTTTGTTAATTGCAACGGTCCACTGCTCACCCCTCCCTTTCGAAGCACATAGAGAAGCTACGGTGGCCCACACAGGACAAATATGACATTGTCTGAGACAGCAGAGAATAGCTAGCGCTCTGTAGAGAAGTTTGTCCATTTAGGGCCACCGTAGAAACATGGCGGCACAAAATGGCGACTTCACTGTAAGGATACCCGTGGTGTGTGTAGATAGAAATGGCTCATTCTAAGCTAATAAAAACATAACGGGTCATTATGTGAGGTCTTTACACACCACTGAAAACATAGTTGTGTGTATTATATTGTATTTCTGTCAATAGATCCTCATAAATATATGACACACTGCAGTTTAAGGCTATCCTGTATTGTAGGCGACAAAACGGCTGAGTGCCATTTCAGTTCATCCAGATGATCGGATCCGTAATGAGATCAGATTCTCTGTAAGACTCCTGAGACTCAGACTGGAGAGTATTGGGTCTCTAAATGGGCTTTTATTAATGTTTGACCAATAAAATCTTCAAGGATTAGAACCGATGCAACAAAGAACCAAATTAAAACAAGAATAATACAACAATACATTCAACCAAGGACAAAATCTCATTATGAACACAAACTACAATGAGTAAAAAGCCCCAAAAGGAGCTTAAACAGAGGAGAAAGAGCAGTCAAATACAGACAGAAGCTCTGACTCTACGCTGGTTAGTAACGTCTGACTCTACGCTGGTTAGTAACGTCTGACTCTGCACTGGTTAGTAACGTCTGACTCTACGCTGGTTAGTAACGTCTGACTCTGCACTGGTTAGTAACGTCTGACTCTACGCTGGTTAGTAACGTCTGACTCTACGCTGGTTAGTAATGTCTGACTCTACGCTGGTTAGTAATGTCTGACTCTACGCTGGTTAGTAATGTCTGACTCTACGCTGGTTAGTAACGTCTGTCTCTACGCTGGTTAGTAACGTCTGACTCTACGCTGGTTAGTAATGTCTGACTCTACGCTGATTAGTAACGTCTGACTCTACGCTGATTAGTAACGTCTGACTCTACGCTGGTTAGTAACGTCTGACTCTACGCTGGTTAGTAACGTCTGACTCTACGCTGATTAGTAACGTCTGACTCTACGCTGGTTAGTAACGTCTGACTCTACGCTGATTAGTAACGTCTGACTCTACGCTGATTAGTAATGTCTGACTCTACGCTGGTTAGTAATGTCTGACTCTACGCTGGTTAGTAACGTCTGACTCTACGCTGGTTAGTAACGTCTGACTCTACGCTGGTTAGTAATGTCTGACTCTACGCTGATTAGTAATGTCTGACTCTACGCTGATTAGTAATGTCTGACTCTACGCTGGTTAGTAACGTCTGACTCTACGCTGATTAGTAACGTCTGACTCTACGCTGGTTAGTAACGTCTGACTCTACGCTGGTTAGTAACGTCTGACTCTACGCTGATTAGTAACGTCTGACTCTACGCTGATTAGTAACGTCTGACTCTACGCTGGTTAGTAATGTCTGACTCTACGCTGGTTAGTAATGTCTGACTCTACGCTGATTAGTAACGTCTGACTCTACGCTGATTAGTAACGTCTGACTCTACGCTGATTAGTAACGTCTGACTCTACGCTGGTTAGTAACGTCTGACTCTACGCTGGTTAGTAATGTCTGACTCTATGCTGGTTAGTAATGTCTGACTCTACGCTGATTAGTAATGTCTGACTCTACGCTGGTTAGTAACGTCTGACTCTACGCTGGTTAGTAACGTGTGTCTCTATGCTGGTTAGTAACGTCTGACTCTACGCTGGTTAGTAATGTCTGACTCTACGCTGATTAGTAACGTCTGACTCTACGCTGATTAGTAACGTCTGACTCTACGCTGGTTAGTAACGTCTGACTCTACGCTGATTAGTAACGTCTGACTCTACGCTGGTTAGTAACGTCTGACTCTACGCTGGTTAGTAATGTCTGACTCTACGCTGGTTAGTAATGTCTGACTCTACGCTGATTAGTAACGTCTGACTCTACGCTGATTAGTAACGTCTGACTCTACGCTGATTAGTAACGTCTGACTCTACGCTGGTTAGTAACGTCTGACTCTACGCTGGTTAGTAATGTCTGACTCTATGCTGGTTAGTAATGTCTGACTCTACGCTGATTAGTAACGTCTGACTCTACGCTGATTAGTAACGTCTGACTCTACGCTGATTAGTAACGTCTGACTCTACGCTGGTTAGTAACGTCTGACTCTACGCTGGTTAGTAATGTCTGACTCTATGCTGGTTAGTAATGTCTGACTCTACGCTGATTAGTAATGTCTGACTCTACGCTGGTTAGTAACGTCTGACTCTACGCTGGTTAGTAACGTCTGACTCTACGCTGATTAGTAACGTCTGACTCTACGCTGGTTAGTAACGTCTGACTCTACGCTGGTTAGTAATGTCTGACTCTACGCTGGTTAGTAATGTCTGACTCTACGCTGGTTAGTAACGTCTGACTCTACGCTGGTTAGTAACGTCTGACTCTACGCTGATTAGTAACGTCTGACTCTATGCTGATTAGTAACGTCTGACTCTAAGCTGGTTAGTAACGTCTGACTCTACGCTGATTAGTAACGTCTGACTCTACGCTGGTTAGTAATGTCTGACTCTACGCTGATTAGTAACGTCTGACTCTACGCTGGTTAGTAACGTCTGACTCTACGCTGATTAGTAACGTCTGACTCTACGCTGGTTAGTAACGTCTGACTCTAAGCTGGTTAGTAACGTCTGACTCTACGCTGATTAGTAACGTCTGACTCTACGCTGGTTAGTAACGTCTGACTCTACGCTGATTAGTAATGTCTGACTCTACGCTGGTTAGTAATGTCTGACTCTACGCTGGTTAGTAACGTCTCACTCTACGCTGGTTAGTAATGTCTGACTCTACGCTGGTTAGTAACGTCTGACTCTACGTTGGTTAGTAACGTCTGACTCTACGCTGGTTAGTAACGTCTGACTCTACGCTGGTTAGTAACGTCTGACTCTACGCTGATTAGTAACGTCTGACTCTATGCTGATTAGTAACGTCTGACTCTAAGCTGGTTAGTAACGTCTGACTCTACGCTGATTAGTAACGTCTGACTCTACGCTGGTTAGTAATGTCTGACTCTACGCTGATTAGTAACGTCTGACTCTACGCTGGTTAGTAACGTCTGACTCTACGCTGATTAGTAACGTCTGACTCTACGCTGGTTAGTAATGTCTGACTCTACGCTGATTAGTAATGTCTGACTCTACGCTGGTTAGTAATGTCTGACTCTACGCTGGTTAGTAACGTCTGACTCTACGCTGGTTAGTAACATCTGACTCTACGCTGATTAGTAACGTCTGACTCTAAGCTGGTTAGTAACGTCTGACTCTACGCTGATTAGTAACGTCTGACTCTACGCTGGTTAGTAACGTCTGACTCTACGCTGGTTAGTAACGTCTGACTCTACGCTGGTTAGTAACGTCTGACTCTACGCTGATTAGTAACGTCTGACTCTACGCTGGTTAGTAATGTCTGACTCTACGCTGACTCTACGCTGGTTAGTGACGTCTGACTCTACGCTGGTTAGTGACGTCTGACTCTACGCTGGTTAGTAATGTCTGACTCTACGCTGGTTAGTAACGTCTGACTCTACGCTGGTTAGTAATGTCTGACTCTACGCTGATTAGTAACGTCTGACTCTACGCTGGTTAGTAACGTCTGACTCTACGCTGGTTAGTAACGTCTGACTCTACGCTGGTTAGTAACGTCTGACTCTACGCTGGTTAGTAACGTCTGACTCTACGCTGGTTAGTAACGTCTGACTCTACGCTGGTTAGTAACGTATGACTCTACGCTGGTTAGTAACGTCTGACTCTACGCTGGTTAGTAACGTCTGACTCTACGCTGGTTAGTAACGTCTGACTCTACGCTGATTAGTAACGTCTGACTCTACGCTGGTTAGTAATGTCTGACTCTACGCTGACTCTACGCTGGTTAGTGACGTCTGACTCTACGCTGGTTAGTAACGTCTGACTCTACGCTGGTTAGTAACGTCTGACTCTACGCTGGTTAGTAATGTCTGACTCTATGCTGGTTAGTAACGTCTGACTCTACGCTGGTTAGTAACGTCTGACTCTACGCTGGTTAGTAACGTCTGACTCTACGCTGGTTAGTAATGTCTGACTCTACGCTGGTTAGTAACGTCTGACTCTACGCTGGTTAGTTACGTCTGACTCTACGCTGGTTAGTAACGTCTGACTCTACGCTGGTTAGTAACGTCTGACTCTACGCTGATTAGTAACGTCTGACTCTACGCTGATTAGTAACGTCTGACTCTACGCTGGTTAGTAACGTCTGACTCTACGCTGGTTAGTAACGTCTGACTCTACGCTGATTAGTAACGTCTGACTCTACGTTGATTAGTAACGTCTGACTCTACGCTGATTAGTAACGTCTGACTCTACGCTGATTAGTAACGTCTGACTCTACGCTGGTTAGTAACGTCTGACTCTACGCTGGTTAGTAACGTCTGACTCTACGCTGGTTAGTAACGTCTGACTCTACGCTGGTTAGTAACGTCTGACTCTACGCTGGTTAGTAATGTCTGACTCTACGCTGGTTAGTAACGTCTGACTCTACGCTGGTTAGTAACGTCTGACTCTACGCTGGTTAGTAACGTCTGACTCTACGCTGGTTAGTAACGTCTGACTCTACGCTGATTAGTAACGTCTGACTCTACGCTGGTTAGTAACGTCTGACTCTACGCTGGTTAGTAACGTCTGACTCTACGCTGGTTAGTAACGTCTGACTCTACGCTGGTTAGTAACGTCTGACTCTACGCTGGTTAGTAACGTCTGACTCTACGCTGGTTAGTAACGTCTGACTCTACGCTGGTTAGTAACGACTGACTCTACGCTGATTAGTAACGTGTGACTCTACGCTGGTTAGTAACGTCTGACTCTACGCTGATTAGTAACGTCTGACTCTACGCTGATTAGTAACGTCTGACTCTACGCTGATTAGTAACGTCTGACTCTACGCTGATTAGTGACGTCTGACTCTACGCTGGTTAGTGACGTCTGACTCTACGCTGGTTAGTGACGTCTGACTCTACGCTGGTTAGTAACGTCTGACTCTACGCTGGTTAGTAACGTCTGACTCTACGCTGATTAGTAACGTCTGACTCTACGCTGGTTAGTAACGTCTGACTCTACGCTGGTTAGTAACGTCTGACTCTACGCTGGTTAGTAACGTCTGACTCTACGCTGGTTAGTAACGTCTGACTCTACGCTGGTTAGTAACGTCTGACTCTATGCTGATTAGTAACGTCTGACTCTACGCTGATTAGTAACGTCTGACTCTACGCTGGTTAGTAACGTCTGACTCTACGCTGATTAGTAATGTGTGACTACGCTGGTTAGTAACGTCTGACTCTACGCTGATTAGTAACGTCTGACTCTACGCTGGTTAGTAACGTCTGACTCTATGCTGATTAGTAACGTCTGACTCTACGCTGGTTAGTAACGTCTGACTCTACGCTGGTTAGTAACGTCTGACTCTACGCTGGTTAGTAACGTCTGTCTCTACGCTGGTTAGTAACGTCTGACTCTACGCTGATTAGTAACGTCTGACTCTACGCTGGTTAGTGATGTCTGACTCTACGCTGGTTAGTAATGTCTGACTCTACGCTGGTTAGTAACGTCTGACTCTACGCTGGTTAGTAACGTCTGACTCTACGCTGGTTAGTAACGTCTGACTCTACGCTGGTTAGTAATGTCTGACTCTACGCTGGTTAGTAATGTCTGACTCTACGCTGGTTAGTAACGTCTGACTCTACGCTGGTTAGTAACGTCTGACTCTACGCTGGTTAGTAATGTCTGACTCTACGCTGGTTAGTAACGTCTGACTCTACGCTGATTAGTAACGTCTGACTCTACGCTGGTTAGTAACGTCTGACTCTACGCTGGTTAGTAACGTCTGACTCTATGCTGGTTAGTAACGTCTGACTCTACGCTGATTAGTAATGTCTGACTCTACGCTGGTTAGTAATGTCTGACTCTACGCTGGTTAGTAATGTCTGACTCTACGCTGGTTAGTAATGTCTGATTCTGAGCGCCGGTGTTTCCTGTTGATTCTGACACCATCTCAGCTGATGCATGTTCGTATCACACGTCCCCCGCGTATTCTGTCTCGTGTGTGCTTTTCAAGCCATCTCAGGGTATTTTCATATCAATAAAGTATATGAATAATACATTTTAGAACGTACAACGTATTTTCATCTGTATTCTGTTATATACAAGTGTCAGAGCTCCGACTGAATCCCTGTGTGCCATCTGGGAGGTGGAAAGGTCTGCGCTCATCTGACTCATTTGAACACACACACACACACACACACACACACACACACACACACACACACACTGATCTCTCACACACATTTATACTACATCTGATTTCATGTGTAAGCGTGTGAAAGGCTGGAATACACTCCACATCTCTTCTGCTGGTTTACAGTCTGAGCGAGTAGTCGCTGAAAGTCAGAGTCAGTGTTTGTGGTGTATGATGAACACAGATGCTGATTTTTTGTTTCAGACTTTGATTCCGTCCATCTGGAGGAGTTCAAACATGTTAGAATACATTTAGTTTTCATTGGATGTACAAATGGTGCCAACTACGGCATATATCAGTTCAGGCAGCGGCAAAGGTCACACGGGCCACATTTGGGCCACACACACCAAGTCAGTTTTAGTTTGAGTTGTGGCTTGATATGTGTGTCCCAAATCACACTAAAACTGACTTGGTGTGTGTGGCCCAAATGTGGCCCGTGTGACCTTTGCCGCTGCCTGAACTGATATATGCCGTAGTTGGCTCAGATGAGCTCCAGCATTTTCCATCATATTGTGATCATGTAAACAGTAAATATATCAAAAGAACGAGCAGCGCCTCTGCTTTAAAACAAACTAAACTCATTTTATGTTGACTTCATTCATTCTTTTTCATCAACACTTGAATGTGGGTATGTTTCACTAAAAAGACATTTCGGACTAAAAGCTGAGAAAATTGTGTTTTTGTCAAAAACTAAATCCAGACGGGATTCAGAACGATGATCAAACACAGATGGAGTAGATCGAGTCTCCAGAGCTTCTGTCGTTTCCTCTTCACGCGTTCAGCATTTCATTCAGTAACCTGAGGCAGTGTTGATCTATGCTGTTTATCTCTACGATTTATAAAGCGGGTCAAATTGACTTGGCAGGCAGTGACTTTTGAAATATATCTTATCTATAAAAACATTAATTTATTCGATATTCCATGAATTCTTTAGAAAAACAATGTTATTTTCATATTTATTGGTCATAAGACTGGGGGGGGAAAGTCCAAGCTTTATAATGGCAGTTTTGCGCAAGTTAAATATGTAAGGGGTCTGGTGAAAGATAGATATATTACTTTATAACGTGTCAAATGTGAATATTTTTCTGACACAGACACATCGCTAAAGAAAGATGGATGCACGTTAATGATGGATGGATGCACTTTTATGATGGATGGATGCACTTTTATGATGGATGGATGCACAGACAGATAGATGCACTTTTATGATGGATGGATGCACTTTTATGACAGACAGATGCACTTTTATGATGGATGGATGCACTTTTATGACAGACAGATGCACTTTTATGATCGACAGATGCACTTTTATGATCGACAGATGCACTTTTATGATGGATAGATGCACTTTTATGATGGATGGATGCACTTTTATGATGGATGGATGCACTTTTATGACAGACAGATGCACTTTTATGGACTTCAAACTAGAACAGTCATTCACTGCTATTACATAGAGACAGGGTTTTGTTTTTTTCTTTTGTTTATATATATATATAATATATAAAACTCCAGTTGTGTTCATCTGAAAGAAGAAATTCACACACACCTAGGATGAGTAAATCATGGGGCAATCTTCATTTCTGGGTGAACTATCCCTTTAATTTCTAATGGAGTTTTGACCCAACACAGCATTTTTTAATGTCCGTTTTGTGGGTAATATTATTTATTTTTCTGGATTACTTAAATCTGTTGTGACATGTTTAGTCTGGGTTGATGTCTGGGGCAAATTCTTGGCTCAGCGTCTTTATATCCATATCTCACAAATTATATCTTGACAATGGCTTCATAAATGAAGGAAAAACTTACCAATGGTGGGGAAAGAGTTAATGACTAAAGCAATCGTTCACGAAAAATGAAGTTGTCATAATTTTCCAGTCTTACCCTTTAAAGAACTCGCTCATTGACATCAGAATGAAGAGTTTTGGCTGTGGTTGAGCTGAGGCACTGACAGGAAGCAGGCTAAATATCTGTGATGCTAGCCATGTTTGGTGCTTAACGCTAGCGCTCCGCTTTTATGAGGCCCATCTGCTCCACAACCGTCTGATTTATGTCTGCTTACAAAGTAAAAGTAAATTCAACCTTTAGCACTCAAGAGCTCACCCTCCATCTCTGTGATTTAAGACTCGCTCAGACAGACATTTACTTCACTCGTGCCATTAAAGCCTCCGGCTCTCCGCCTCTCTGTTTTCCATTGCGTTGGACTGAATGAGCGGGCAGGAATATGCACTGGGGTTTCTTTTCATGTCCGTCATCCTTCTGCTGTTTAAAAGACTCCGAATGAGATTCACCACAGTCGTGTCTGCCTCCACCTTTGTCTTTGATTGAATTGAAAAAAAAAACGCCCCGTCTATTCTGTTCATGTTCCATTTTCTAGTCGTTCCGAGTATCCATGGCAACACGGGACATCAAGGAGGTGTGTGTGTGTGTGTGTGTGTGGCTTGGTGAGAGTTAATCTCCTCCATTCATGTTCCCTTTAGCTATCAAACACCTATAGACCTTCTCTGTGGGTCTAGTTTTCCAGTCCGCTCCGTTCTAAATCTCCTTCTTTGCTCATGCCGTCCTGAGTTATCTTTTCCACACTTAATGTTTTGCCCCAGTTTTGTTTGAATAATCGAGTTCATCTGGACCCCAGGGAACAGCTGGTGATTGAGTGCAAGTGTTCAGGCTGGAACAAAAACAAACTGTTCTGTGGATGGACAGGCCAGAGGGTCAGAGAGCAGCGCTGATAATCCTGAAACGGACCGCTTGACCCAGCGTCCTGAGGCAGAATATGTAATATATATTCTGTCAGCGTTTACTCACTGCGGACCTGCATGACGGTTTTCTGTGGAACACAAAAGAGGATGTTTTGAAGAATAAAACGATCGGCCCTTTTCAATGCACTTGCAATGAATGGGGACTGGAGCTTTCAAGCTTATAAAAAAGGAAATAAATGTATCAAAAACTACTTTTTGACTTCCCAGATTCCGTCGGCTCGAATCCGGCCCACATCTGGTACGTGTGGATTCCCTATCATACGCATGCGCGTGAGTGTGTGTGTATGTGTGCGTGCATGCGTACCCATGGGCGTCTGATCCAGGTGTGTTCAGGAGCATTGTTGGAGCGTTGCTATTGTGAGGAACGGAAAACCACTGACCGTTGACCAACACACACCTGCTCTAAAGTCAATAGTGCAGTATTTCTGTGTTATTTAAAGGGTGTGTTAGTGATATGAGCCTATAGGGGGAGCACAACACACACACACACACACACTCTGATTATTACACACAGGGACAGCAGCACAAACACATGCCAAATATTAAAAATAAAATGATTCCTTTCTGGAGAAGCATGCAGTCTTTCCTCATGTCAATCGTGAATTCGCTCAAGTTGTGAACACAATTGGCTTTTAAAGGGAAAGGGAGATGAGACTCTGATTGGTTTATTGAAATAAACACGCTAAAGATAGCAAGATAATTATTTGTAAACAAGACAGGTCGACACTGGAATTGCAGACATGTTGAGATTAAAACTCAATACTGAGCTTCTACACTCACCTTAATAATTATTAGGAACAGCTGTTCAATTTCTCATTAATGCAATTATCTAATCAACCAATCACATGGCAGTTGCTTCAGTGCATTTAGGGGTGTGGTCCTGGTCAAGACAATCTCCTGAACTCCAAACTGAATGTCAGAATGGGAAAGAAAGGGGATTTAAGCCGTTTTGAGCGTGGCATGGTTGTTGGTGCCAGACGGGCCGGTCTGAGTATTTCACAATCTGCTCAGTTACTGGGATTTACACACACAACCATTTCTAGAGTTTACAAAGAATGGTGTGAAAAAGGAAGAGCATCCAGTATGCAGCAGTCCTGTGGGCGAAAATGCCTTGTTGATGCTCGAGGTCAGAGGAGAATGGGCCGACTGATTCAAGCTGATAGAAGAGCAACTTTGACTGAAATAACCACTCGTTACAACCGAGGTATGCAGCAAAGCATTTGTGAAGCCACAACACACACAACCTTGAGGCGGATGGGCTACACCAGCAGAAGACCCCACCGGGGACCACTCATCTCCACTACAAATAGGAAAAAGAGGCGACAATCTGCACAAGCTCACCAAAATTGGACAGTTGAAGACTGAAAAATGTTGCCTGGTCTGATGAGTCTCGATTTCTGTTGAGACATTCAGATGGTAGAGTCAGAATTTGGCATAAACAGAATGAGAACATGGATCCATCATGCCTTGTTCCCACTGTGCAGGCTGGTGGTGGTGGTGTAATGGTGTGGGGGATGTTTTCTTGGCACACTTTAGGCCCCTTAGTGCCAATTGGGCATCGTTTAAATGCCACGGCCTACCTGAGCATTGTTTCTGACCATGTCCATCCCTTTATGACCACCATGTCCCCATCCTCTGATGGCTACATCCAGCAGGATAATGCACCATGTCACAAAGCTCAAATTATTTACAAATTGGTTTCTTGAACATGCCAATGAGTTGACTGAACTAAAATGGCCTCCACAGTCACCAGATCTCAACCCAATAGAGCATCTTTGGGATGTGGAACGGGAGCTTCGTGCCCTGGATGTGCATCCCACAAATCTCCATCAACTGCAAGATGCTCTCCTATCAATATGGGCCAACATTTCTAAAGAATGCTTTCAGCAGCTTGTTGATCAATGCCACGGAGAATTAAGGCAGTTCTGAAGGAGAAAGGGTCAAACACAGTATTAGTGTGTGCTCCTAATAATCCTTTAGGTGAGTGTATATTGGATCCGGCAGGAATGGTACAACACACTTATGTGAGTAAAACATGTTTTTATATGTGATAGTATTGTATTATTACAGATCGTATTGATCATGTGTACGTGTCGAACAGAACATACCTTAGCACGCTGTCACAGGCTGGAGAATCCTTTATTTGTTGGTTCATTGCGATTCGAATGTAATGTTATGGGCCAGGGCTCGCAAAGCCGTACCGGGGCTGTGTTTTACAGACGGATACCAAAACTTAAGCCTGTCGGCAGGCGGTGAATCTTGAATAGTGAAATAACAGCCGGATCCATTGATGACTGGGTCTGCACTAAAGTCTTCTGAAATTGAACAATTCTTGGTCTGCTATTAATTAATTTAAATATGAGTACATAGGCTAGTAGTTAAAAACACTTAATATAAAGTGAGTGTTTTTGAGTCCCTTCTCACTGAAAGCAGTGTTTTTAACTCAAATCTCCCAGACGTGCTGCTATAGAGACGGAGCTGGACTGTAAACACCGGTCAGCGCGACCGACCGCGGGTCCCCTGGCTCCTATAAATCTGATTTGTGGAATGTAATCATCCCCCGTGGCTGCGGAGACATTTGCTCCGGTGTTTATTGTTACTGCCGCTGGTTTATGGGAGAGTTGTTAAGTAGAGGTTTGCTAACACGATGGGGAAATATTTAAAGAGCTGAACTGGAGCTGAGTCACTCACAACACTGCCATTAAAAACAGCGAGAGCGCAGAGAGAGAGGAGCCGCTTCTACTTCAGGTGAAGAGCCTGAGTGTTGTTTGGACTTCAGTTAAGCTCTTATATAAAACTACTATTTCTATAATACCACTAGTTATAACCTCTGACAATCTAATGTTCAGACTGGAGCGTTTGTAAATGAGATACAGTATCATCTATGTGGCCACATGTGTGTGTTATCGTGATCATGGCGGTTACCGTTTTCACAGACATCTTCTTCGCCTCTTCTGCTGAACTGCTAGCTGTCAACATCTTTCTTTTACTGTCTATGGTCAACATCCGGATTATGCTCAACATTCGCTAGTTAGTTTTTCTCAAACAGAAGCTTCAAAATAACATCTAGCATCTTGCAACATGACATAATGACTTTGCGTAAACACACACGGCACTTTCTAAAGCCAAGTGGTGTGTTATCTGAGCGCATTGAGCTATCTGTGTGTATGTCTACGCCTAAACGTCCCGCATTCACAGAAACAAACCATTGTGTGTGTGTGTGTCTGTGCGTGTGTGTCCACAATGTAAATTGATTCATGTAAAATGTAAAAACACAGAATGTGTCTTGTGATGGGTCGGTTTAGGGATCAGGGTTGTGTGTAGGCAATCGCTGTTGTGATTGACATGGCCAATGAAATGTTTAGAATCGGTTGCAGGGCATTTCCGCTGAACTGGTTTTGGGGGGGGGGGGGATAACGCATATGACATCATACCCATGTGCTTTGAGAAACTCATCGCGATTGGTCGATGAGATGCTACCAGGTTTCATGATGGGAACGCCCCATCACTCGTGAGATCTAATATGAGTAAATTAAAAGGTTTACCTTTTTAAAAGGTTGTTTGACCTTTTAAACCTATGGTAGGAGGAAACATTAAACATTATGAGACTTTAATATGGCATAATAAGTGCGCGTTGATGTGCATCACTGACGGCATGTGTTGGGCTGTGGAGCAGTGTGTTTTCTTTATGCAGTGCAGGTTGAGATGATGAGCATCAGGACACAAGTGGAGCCCTGCTGCTGTTCTCAAGAGCCCTCCGGAGATCTGCTCGCCTCCACCTCACACTCCTTATCGAGTGAATAAATGCACAGCCGGCACTGAAGCATGATCGAGCGCATTCAGGAGAGATGTGTGTGATAACCGCCGGTTTGGGTCTCCATGGAGACGGGATCCGCATCCGCATCTCGGCAGGCCAGTGTGACAAGTGTTCCTAATTCATCTAAGTTACAATCAGTTTACTATAGTCTGTTAAATTAATGATTATAATAGAATATGTTTTAAGGTTGTCACTGTTAAAAATATATATAGACGAGTAATATTGAGATTGTAGATAATGCTGATCCTTTCTACTGGTTGATTATTCGTCGATCTATTGGTAATGCCTCAGGGCTTCTGTAGGGGGATTGCATGCGCGCGCTTCTCTTCCTCATTCAATACAGACGAGTGAAGGCGAGAGCTGCGTCATGTGTGTTTTCTAAACCTTCTCCCGTTACTTTTCCCCTTTTTAAGGTATTTACCAATCACAAAGCAATGTAGATAGTAACATATGTTTATAATACATTTCGTTATGGTATTATGGTTTTATATGGGTAAAATATGCATTTTTGCATTGTTTAAAGAGTTTCGTGCTAACTGCAAATATGTGTAACTTTATGCTAGCATTTGGAGACCTCGTGGCTCCATCTCGGCATATATGAGTGTTTACTGTGTCATATGTGTTTAAGCTGGTTATTACTAAATACAAGTACACATATTTATGCTGTAAAGTTATTTTGTATATGTTATCACTACAAGGGTGAATTCATGTGATGCTGAGATGCTGAATGCTGTTAAAAGCACAGTTAATATTTTTGTCACTTGAGAAGTCATTTAAAAAAGGAGTATTAAAATGTATTTTGATAACTGTTTAAAACAATTAACATTGTATATGGTAATTAAGTTAAAAAGATAATTTAGAAAGCATTAAAAATGTGTTTGTGGTTGATGTTGAATGCTGAAATGTATGTTTTATTGTATACACTTTTCAAAAGTATTCAATACAGACGAGTGAAGGCGAGAGCTGCGTCATGTGTGTTTTCTAAACCTTCTCCCGTTACTTTTCCCCTTTTTAAGGGTACAACATTTGGAGGCACCGCTGGGATGTTTGGCTTGAGGATCACCCCTGAGCTGTAAGTGGAGCCCTTGCGTCAATCATCCCTTCAAACAACCCAGGTATCAGAGAAAAGAGTTCAGCAAGGGCAGTGGAAGTGGTCTTCAGACAAATCTGGCACCTTGTATCCTGAAGTGAGCAAAACTGACCACTAGGGTGTAGCAAAAAGCCATTAAGTCAGACTAACCATCATTTTACTGTCTGTGCCCTCTTATAAAATGGAGTCTGAGCTAGAGAAACTGCAACTGGAGATTAAAGGAGCGTTGTACAAACTGACTATCGAACAGCTGATTAAAGTATGCAATACACTGCAGATTTCAGGACCAGGGAAAGAACATGTAACTGGTAAAACTCGAAGTCAAGTGATTTCACATGTAATAAAGTATCTTGAACGGGAAGAATTAGCCAACCTAGAGGATGAGGGTATGTCAGACCTTCTCAGTGTACATGACATAATAGATCAAATCAATACGGCAACAGACGGAAGCGAATATGAAGTTTCCAGCCAAATTGAGTTACAGGAAAATCTACAGAAAGAGGTAGAGGCGCTAAGGCTTTCGTTGAAAGAAAAAGAGAACGCAATGTATGACCTAATGAAAACAAGCATGAACCCACCTGCCAGTTCCAGCAAGCCAGAGAAAAATATGGCCCCAGCATCCCCTAATGGCTCCATGTGGCGCAAAGATTTTAAGATATCTGGCCAGATAGGCGAGCCAGGGCAAAAAGATAAGCTAACATTTTCTAGCCTGGCCAAACAAATTGAAACTGGGCTCAGCAAAGGCTATCCAGAGTCAGAGATCATTGATGCTGTAATCCGTGCTATCACACCAGGTCTGCAGTTACGAAGTTACCTTGAAGGGAAAGACAAATTAACACTACCTGCCCTCCGTAGAATCCTCAGGTGTCATTACCAGGAGAGAGGTGCCACAGAGCTATATAAACGACTCACTTCTGAGGTTCAAAACAGTAAAGAGACCCCTCAAAACTTCCTGCTCAGGGCAATGGATCTGAGACAAAAAATCCTGTTTGCTTCTCAGGAAGCTGATTCAAGTCTAAAATATGACCCAGTACTAGTCCAGAGTCTGTTTATGCATACAGTCCTAACTGGCCTCCAGAGCGATAATATTAAAGGTGACCTACAGCCCTACCTCCTCCAGACAGATACCTCAGATGAGCTGCTGTTGGAGAAATTGAACATTTCATGTGCCAATGAAAAAGAGAGGCAGGACAAAAAGAAACATGCTGCCCCATCACGTGTAACTAATGTGAATACTGTACAGTCAAGTGAAGTTCCGATGGAAAAGAAAATCGCCACCTCACAAAGTTCAGCTATACTTCCCCCCGATCTCCTCGCAGAAATCAAAGAAATGCGCTCTGACATGGTGCTATTAAAAGACTTGAAAGCTGAGATCTGTCAAATCAGGGAAACCATACAAAGACCCACCACTGCACCGCCACAGTGCCTCTCACCAAGCAGAGAACCAGCAATTGTGCCCTCCCCTTACCCAGTGTTTTCACCCTCACAATCCTTACCGTATAAAGCCGATTCAAATGACATGCCATTTTACCACCAGCAGTCACCAACAGCAGCGCAGGAATATCGACCAGCATTCAGCCCTGGGCGAATAAGAGAGACGGCCCAGTTCCAGCAGAGGTTTGCACCACAGAGGTTTTACCCAGCACGACGCCCTCAGCCAAGGTGTCTCTCATGTACTCAAGCAGGTGAGGAGTACTGTCAGCACTGCTTCAGGTGTGGAAGCAGTGAACACTTTAGAGCAGGTTGTAAAGCACAGAGACCAGTAGAGCCTGCTCGGAGAATCCCTTTAAACTAAGAGGGGTTGCTCCCATGGGACATGGAGCAACCAGTGATAGCGATAAGTCCCAGTTTTGTGCAGGCTGTAAGGAAGAGAAAGGATGGAGGGAATTAAAATGTTGTTCAGTTTGTAAAATCACCCTATACTGTTCAAAAGAATGTCAGGGAAACCATTGGCCCACACACAAAAGACTTTGTAAGCCATATACATGTTCAGGTATCAAGAAGCAGGGAACTCAGTCACAAGATAAAGTCAAGTGCAAGGAAAAGCGGGCTCCAGAGAAAATACCTACTGTAAGTGAGTTAGTGGGAAAGAAGTGTGTCATCTGGTGTTTCCTGCACAAAAAGAAGATCCAGGCACTTTGGGATACAGGTTCACAAGTTTGTGCTATCGATGAGGTATGGAAAAATAGCCATTTACCTGATGTTCCTCTCAGAGATGTATCAGAGCTAGTTGACCCTCTTGACCCTTTGCAAATCGAAGCAGCCAATGGAACAGAAATGCCGTATGTCGGATGGCTCGAAGTGTCCTTTAAACTTACTGCTGGTGACGATGAGCTGAGAATACCCATGCTAGTGTTAAAAGGCAAACAACAACAATGTCCTATTATTGGCTTCAATGTCATCGAACGTCTTGTCCTAGATAACCTACAAGATCAAACAAAGCGTGTGGATAATGACAACCTTGTGAAAGCAGTAAGGATGGCTTTTCCGTATCTCAAGAAAAACAAAGCCAAAGTCTTTATTAATGCAGTGAGTGTAGGACAGACATGTGACTATAATGTGAAGACAGCCAATGAGAGAATCAGTGTGCCTAAACGTACCTCCATCCAAATCGAGTGTCGAGTACAGGCCCCACTTTTCAAAGAGGATAAGACTCTTATCTTTGAGCCTGATGATAATCCACGTTGGCCTGAAGGACTAGAGTTTTGTGACACTCTTGTGTCAGTGAAGGCAGGGATGACCCCAAAATTTATTGTCACTGTGCAAAACCCTACAAGTCATGACATTATGCTGTCAGGAAGGACTGTTATTGGAACTGTACAGTCAGCCGGATCAGTGTATCCTGCCAACATATTTAAAAAAGACAATCTACCAACCTCCTCCATTCACCATGTCCAGGCTCAGGATTCTATTGGAAGTACCCCTGTCCAAGAACAATGGGAACCTCCTGTTGATTTGACTCACCTTAATGAACACCAGAGGCAGACAGTCAGTCAGATGTTAAGAGAAGAGTCAGAATCATTCTCCAGGTCTGATAATGACATAGGCTGTGCAGAGAATCTTCAATTGGACATTTCACTAAAAGACAGTGAGCCAGTGTCAAGAACGTACCTCTCTGTTCCAAAACCTTTATATAGAGAGATGAAAGACTATTTACAGGACTTGATAGCACAAGGGTGGGTTGAAAAGTCGACCTCTTCTTACTCCTCTCCAGTTGTTTGTGTCAGAAAAAAAGATGGTACTATGCGCTTATGCATTGACTACAGGGAGCTCAACAAGAAAACCCATCCAGACCGCCACCCCATCCCCAGAGTGCAGGACATTATGGACACCCTGGGAGGAAACACCCTCTTTTCACTGTTGGACCAGGGTAAGGCATACCACCAGGGATTTATGGCAAAGGGAAGTAGACATTTAACAGCTTTTGTTACTCCATGGGGCCTATATGAGTGGGTTCGGATCCCATTTGGACTCATGAATGCACCTGCAGCATTCCAACGTTGCATGGAACAATGCTTAGAAGGCTTAAGGGATGAAATTTGTGTGCCATATCTCGATGATGTTCTTGTGTTTAGCAGAACGTTTGAGGATCATGTCAGTGACGTCAGAAAAGTGCTGCAACGGCTGAGGGAGCATGGGATAAAACTGAAACCCAGAAAATGTGACCTGTTTAAGACAGAAGTGCGGTACCTTGGGAGAATTGTGTCTGCTGAGGGAAACAGAATGGACCCTGCTGATACTGCTGCGGTAAGAGCCCTAAAAGATAAGCAACCAGGTACTGTTGGCGAGTTGAGAGCAATTTTAGGACTGTTGAGTTATTACCGGCAGTATATCAAGGATTTTTCACGTATTGCCAGCCCCTTGTATGACCTGCTCAAAGCACCTGTCGAGACTGAGACCCTAAAAAATAAAAAGGGAAAGTGGCAAACAAAACGAAACAGTAGAGGAGTTCCATCCAACACGACAATTGAGTGGTCTGATGTGCATCAGGCCATTTTGGAACGGTTGATAGACTGTCTTGTTCAGCCCCCTGTTCTAGGTTTCCCAGAATATTCCCAGCCATTCACCCTCCATACTGACGCTTCCAACCAGGGGCTAGGGGCGGTATTATATCAAAGACAGAATGGAAAACTACGTGTGATTGCTTATGGCTCCCGTACCCTGACTGCAGCAGAGAAGAATTATCATTTGCACTCAGGCAAGTTAGAGTTTCTAGCTCTAAAGTGGGCAATCACAGAGAAATTTCGCGACTACTTATACTATGCACCATTCTTCACTGTCTATAGTGACAATAATCCACTCACCTATGTGCTGTCCACTGCTAGACTGAATGCAACAGGCTGTCGCTGGGTAGCAGAGCTGGCCAACTTCCATTTCACAATAAAATACCGCCCTGGTAAAGAAAATATCGATGCAGATAGTTTGTCCAGGATGCCTTTGGATGAGGAGACGTTTATGAAAGAATGTTCAGAGGAAATGTCGTATGATGTGATTGGAGCAGCGACACAAGCAGTGGAAAGTCAGGATGAGTCCAGCATATCTTGGTCCATGGGTATCTCAGCTGAATGTGAAACGCTAGCTACAGACAAATTACTCCGTCCACTAACAGCAGGACAAGTTAAAAATGACCAGAGGAATGACCCCACTGTGGGACCCGTGGTTCAGTTCAAATTGACAGGAGATAAACCATCAGGTCACGAACTAAGGCAGCTCAGCCGACAGATCACAAGCCTTCTTAGAGAGTGGGACAAACTGGACATGAACGAAAACGGGGTATTGTACAGGAAAACAGCAAGCAGGAAACAACTGGTGCTTCCAGAAAAATATAAAAGTACTGTGTTAAAGGAACTTCACGATGAAATGGGCCACCAAGGTGTAGACAGGACTACGTCACTGATCAGAGATCGGTTTTACTGGCCCTATATGCAAAGAGAAATAGAAGATTATGTCACAAGGAAGTGTGCATGTCTTAAACACAAGAAGCCAAGCCGTGAGACCAGAGCCCCGATGACGAGCATTGTCACCACTCAACCATTCGAACTTGTCTCAGTAGATTTCTTGCATCTTGACAAGTGTAAGGGTGGCTACGAATATATTCTTGTAATCATTGACCACTTTACACGTTTTGCCCAGGCATACGCCACAACTTCAAAATCAGGAAAAACGGCAGCAGACAAAATATTTAATGACTATACATTGAGATTTGGCTTCCCCACAAGAATACACCACGATCAAGGTGGTGAGTTTGAAAATCAACTGTTCACACAACTGAAAAAGTACTGTGGAGTTGCTGGGTCAAGAACTACTCCCTACCACCCCCAGGGGAACGGACAAGTAGAGCGGTTTAACCGAACGCTACTGCAAATGTTAAAGACCCTCACAGAGAGACAAAAAAATAACTGGAAAGACTCCCTAAACAAACTGACCTTTGCATACAATTGTACTCGGAGTGAAGTGACAGGATTTTCCCCCTTTTACTTACTATACGGACGTTCCCCACGGTTGCCAGTCGACATGTTATTCAACTTAACCTCAGAACAAGGAAACTGTAATCACCATCACTACATGGAAAAGTGGAAGGCGGGCATGGAAGAAGCCTATGAGATCACAAGAGAGAATGCTCACAAAGCTACGATTAGGAGTAAGAAACATTATGACAGTAAAACTAAAAGCTCAGTGTTACAACCTGGAGACCGTGTTTTAGTCAGGAACATGACACCTCGTGGGGGTACCGGAAAACTGAGGAACCATTGGGAGGATATTATCCACACAGTTGTGCGCCAAGTGAATCCAGATATTCCCGTTTATGAACTCAGACCTGAGAAAGGAAAAGGGAGATCAAGAGTTTTACATCGTAACCTTCTTCTCCCATGTGACCATCTGCCACTTGAAACGACACTGCAGCCACGAGCCAGGAAAAGGAATGTGGAGCAAATAGAGGAAGCAGAGCAGTCGGACGAAGAGGATGATGGAGATGAGTATTATCCAGTGTCACTTCAGCTGCAATCTGAGCTTTGCTCACCTGAGACAATGAACCCTGTGTGTAGTACACCTCCGAAGCTCGAATGCACACAGCCTGAGGAGAACATGCCACCTGAGCCAGATAGAGAACAAGGAACGACAAACCAAATGGGAACCTCACCGGAGAGAGAGGACAGTTTTGTTGAGGATATGTCTTTGGAGGAACCCGCCCCCTTGCTTGTTTCAAGTGGTGAGACGCTTCAGCGGCCCAGACGACAGCACAGACGGCCAAGAGTTTTCACGTATGATAAGCTTGGATCACCAACCTGCCAAAACATTAGGACATTACAAGGACAAAATTGGAGGGTTCCGTGGTCACACATCGAACAGCCACATCACTTCCAATACTTGTGTTACTAAGCACATGAAAGATAGAAGCTAAAATGAGTAAATGCATACACATTACACATTCAAATGGACTGTTCAGTACAGAATACACATTCAAATGGACTGTTCAGCACAGAATACACATTCAAATGGACTGTTGAACATAAGGTGGACTGTGGTTACACCCTACACTCACATTCATATGACACTGTTGCAGTGAATCACACCACACTCGTGGACCCTTGTTAAAGGGGAGTGTAAGTTACTTGACAATGTTGCACAAACAGAACTGTTAACAAGGCAGTCATGTGCCTAAGTGGACATGAAATAAAGATCAAAACAGGGAACAAAGACATTCAACGATATTGGGTACTTACCTGTGCTTGAAGGAATGTATGAAAAGAGTTCCAGTCTGTAATATTGCACTATATAAGATACGATGTAGCATAAGTGTTGATCTGAAATAACTGTGCATTGTGTGTTGATTAATAGAGTATGGTTTAAACTTTTTCTATTTTTATTTTATTTGCACTAAAGGTCAAAAGGTTACATTCGGATGTTGGGGACAACATCTATTTTGAGGGGGAGTATGTGACAAGTGTTCCTAATTCATCTAAGTTACAATCAGTTTACTATAGTCTGTTAAATTAATGATTATAATAGAATATGTTTTAAGGTTGTCACTGTTAAAAATATATATAGACGAGTAATATTGAGATTGTAGATAATGCTGATCCTTTCTACTGGTTGATTATTCGTCGATCTATTGGTAATGCCTCAGGGCTTCTGTAGGGGGATTGCATGCGCGCGCTTCTCTTCCTCATTCAATACAGACGAGTGAAGGCGAGAGCTGCGTCATGTGTGTTTTCTAAACCTTCTCCCGTTACTTTTCCCCTTTTTAAGGTATTTACCAATCACAAAGCAATGTAGATAGTAACATATGTTTATAATACATTTCGTTATGGTATTATGGTTTTATATGGGTAAAATATGCATTTTTGCATTGTTTAAAGAGTTTCGTGCTAACTGCAAATATGTGTAACTTTATGCTAGCATTTGGAGACCTCGTGGCTCCATCTCGGCATATATGAGTGTTTACTGTGTCATATGTGTTTAAGCTGGTTATTACTAAATACAAGTACACATATTTATGCTGTAAAGTTATTTTGTATATGTTATCACTACAAGGGTGAATTCATGTGATGCTGAGATGCTGAATGCTGTTAAAAGCACAGTTAATATTTTTGTCACTTGAGAAGTCATTTAAAAAAGGAGTATTAAAATGTATTTTGATAACTGTTTAAAACAATTAACATTGTATATGGTAATTAAGTTAAAAAGATAATTTAGAAAGCATTAAAAATGTGTTTGTGGTTGATGTTGAATGCTGAAATGTATGTTTTATTGTATACACTTTTCAAAAGTATTCAATACAGACGAGTGAAGGCGAGAGCTGCGTCATGTGTGTTTTCTAAACCTTCTCCCGTTACTTTTCCCCTTTTTAAGGGTACAACACCAGCGGAGGACCGGACGGCATCTGCATTCCCACTGATGAGAACACACACACACACACACACACACTGATTATCAGTAAACAAAGAGCTGCTATCGCAATCTTATTGGACATCCCTGGCGTCTTTAGTGACCAGCTGGACAGAAGTAGGGCAGATTTTGGGACCGTTTTATTTCCTCATTTCCAAGGTTTCTGAATGTGACCTGATTTGTTTCTATCGTGGTTGATTATCAATCAATCAATCAATCAATCAATCAATCAATCAATCAGTTCATCCTGTGAACGATCAGTATTGATTATTAATATATTCTAGGAGAAGGGTGTTTTTCATGACCACAGAAATCATTCTTCCTTTGTATTTACATGCGTTTGCAGCAGGGAGTCAGAAGCAAACATATTGAGCACCAATTTTATTAACTAAATCCCGGATAACACTAAACTAACATAAATCATACACACACACACACACACACATCATGAGTACATGGTAAGAGGCAAGGCAAGGTAAAGCGGTTGAAAAACTGGAGAACAGATGGATGAAACACCTGTGAGGAAGCATTACTGATCAGCTCTCTGAACAAATGGGTTTACGGTGTTCCTAATTACAGCGATATGGATATCGTCCAATACTTACATTAATCCTGAGCTGTAGAGGACCGAACGAGGTGAAATCGCTGGAGAGCGTTATGATAGTTCGGGCTGATGGTGTTGAAGTAGCAATCGCTTTCTTCTGCGTCGACTGAAGAAGAAATTATGAGCTTGCATGAGTCTGTCGAGGTTTAGGAAGTTTGGGGTGCTGGCATTGAGTTTCCTGTTCCACACACACGGCTTGGTGTGTGTGTAGGCCCACCATGCCTGCCAGGGGTTTGAGTAAGCCAATCTCATTCAGGCTTTCAGAGGGAAAGTTTTTGAGCCTTTGTCTCAAGCAGATCTTTTGCAGATTGGTTGCTGATGAAGGAACTATTAAAGATTCTTGTAACACTAATATGTCGCACAGGTATCCTCATATCATAAACACAGCCATTCAGATCTTTATATTATAACTTCATAGACACCAAGCCGGCCACACGTGATTGTCGTTAGCCGTATGCAATTCTGAAACACGAATCCAACAGAGATTGAATTAATACATAGACCAATATAGAGCCTATAAAGACGAATCCTGAGATGGATATATGTTGATCTATTTCTCAGGTGGTCATATATGGGCTATATGAGGTTAAGATGAGGTTTATATGAAGTATTGAGTGGTCATTAATCTCCTCAGTCTCCGTGTGTGTCCTGTAACCCGAGGCCTGGGTTAGCTGCAGGGATGCTAGCTGGAGTTTTGGGTGATGGTTTCACCAAACGTTGAATAAGTTTGCTGGATCATTCATTAAATATGATGAATAAATAATTGTGTCTGATTTGTCTCAGTCGTTACACTACATTACGCAATTTTATACATTTTAATTAGTCATTTTAAACCAAAAAAACAACAACAAACCCTGACTGGTCAAATAATAAGTCATTAAAATTGCATTGCTCATTGAGTCTGGTGCTCTGAGTGAAAATGAGAACGCACATATTAAACCCTCCAAGAGCAGAACAGACCTGTGTGTGTGTGTGTGTGCCCTTGTTTATATTACATTGTGTGGACCAAATGTCCCCCTAAGGAGAGTTAAACCTGAGATCACCAGCCAGCGGTCCCCACTTTTCAAAAGGCTTATAAATCAGACAGGATGAGTTTTTTTGAGAAAGTAAAAATGCAGTGTGTGTGCGTGCGTGTGTGTGTGAGATGGGTAGGTTTAGGGGCAGTGTGTGTGTAGCCGCTGAGCTCCTCTACAGGACAGATCAGACGGATCCTTCATCAAACACCAGCTGATAGTCAGACTCGTTCAGAACCAACACCAAATGTCCGCCGAGCGCAGAACCGTTTTAAATCTCCCTCTGCCGGTGCTTCATGAAGGACATCTCTGATAATGAGGCCATAACTCCAGCTCAGCGGGTCAGAGGATCCGTAACTGAGTTAATGTGCTCTGTCAGTTTTCAGGCGGTTAGTTAGACTCCCACATCACCAAAGACAGCTCTTCTGTTCTGATCGTCACACTCGCTTTAGTGCACATCTCTGTCTGACACACACACACACACGTCCTGAGAGTGAGAGTAAAGAGTGAGGACCTCCAGGTGTTGACTGATAAAGACTCACTGAAGTGCCTTAAACACGCAGCGTTATTCAGTGTGTTGACGTAATGTCCACCGAAACAGTAAGACAGCCAGTGGCGTTTAGTTTAAATCACCGCTTGGTGAAGCTGGATCTGCGAGAACTCATATTCTCTTCATCATACGCTGGAACGCCAGTCTCTCGTGATCGCATGTACGACAGCTACAGATTATAGTTTGTAAAGTTTTAAATATGGATATTTTTCTCACACAAACCCATTGCTTTGCTTCAGAAGGCCCTTATTAACCCCTGGAGCCATGTGGAGCAGTTATGATGGACTGATGCACTTTTATGATGGACTGATCCACTTTTATGATGGATAGATCCACTTTTATGATGGACAGATGCACTTTTATGATGGACTGATGCACTTTTATGATGGACTGATCCACTTTTATGATGGATAGATCCACTTTTATGATGGACAGATGCACTTTTATGATGGACAGATGCACTTTTATGATGGACTGATGCACTTTTATGATGGACTGATGCACTTTTATGATGGACTGATGCACTTTTATGATGGACTGATGCACTTTTATGATGGACTGATGCACTTTTATGATGGACTGATGCACTTTTATGATGGACAGATGCACTTTTATGATGGATAGATGCACTTTTATAATGGACAGATGCACTTTTATGATGGATAGATGCACTTTTATGATGGACTGATGCACTTTTATGATGGACTGATGCACTTTTATGATGGACTGATGCACTTTTATGATGGACTGATGCACTTTTATGATGGATAGATGCACTTTTATGATGGACTGATGCACTTTTATGATGGATAGATGCACTTTTATAATGGATAGATGCACTTTTATAATGGACAGATGCACTTTTATGATGGATAGATGCACTTTTATGATGGACAGATGCACTTTTATGACAGATAGATGCACTTTTGATGGACTGATGCACTTTTATGACAGATAGATGCACTTTTATGACGGACAGATGCACTATTATGATGGACAGATGCACTTTTATGATGGACTGATGCACTTTTATGATGGATAGATGCACTTTTATGATGGACAGATGCACTTTTATGATGGACTGATGCACTTTTATGATGGACAGATGCACTTTTATGATGGACAGATGCACTTTTATGATGGACTGATGCACTTTTATGATGGACAGATGCACTTTTATGATGGATAGATGCACTTTTATGATGGACTGATGCACTTTTATGATGGATAGATGCACTTTTATGATGGACTGATGCACTTTTATGATGGACAGATGCACTTTTATGATGGACAGATGCACTTTTATGATGGACTGATGCACTTTTATGATGGACTGATGCACTTTTATGATGGACAGATGCACTTTTATGATGGACAGATGCTCTTTTATGATGGACTGATGCACTTTTATGATGATAGATGCACTTTTATGATGGACAGATGCACTTTTATGATGGACAGATGCACTTTTATGATGGACTGATGCACTTTTATGATGATAGATGCACTTATGATGGATAGATGCACTTTTATGATGGACAGATGCACTTTTATGATGGACAGATGCACTTTTATGATGGACAGATGCACTTTTATGATGGATAGATGCACTTTTATGATGGACTGATGCACTTTTATGATGGATAGATGCACTTTTATGATGGACTGATGCACTTTTATGATGGACAGATGCACTTTTATGATGGATAGATGCACTTTTATGATGGACTGATGCACTTTTATGATGGATAGATGCACTTTTATGATGGACAGATGCACTTTTATGATGGACAGATGCACTTTTATGATGGATAGATGCACTTTTATGATGGACAGATGCACTTTTATGATGGACAGATGCACTTTTATGATGGATAGATGCACTTTTATGATGGACTGATGCACTTTTATGATGGACTGATGCACTTTTATGATGGACAGATGCACTTTTATGATGGACAGATGCACTTTTATGATGGATAGATGCACTTTTATGATGGACTGATGCACTTTTATGATGGACAGATGCACTTTTATGATGGACAGATCCACTTTTATGATGGACAGATGCACTTTTATGATGGATAGATGCACTTTTATGATGGACTGATGCACTTTTATGATGGACTGATGCACTTTTATGATGGACAGATGCACTTTTATGATGATAGATGCACTTATGATGGACAGATGCACTTTTATGATGGACTGATGCACTTTTATGATGGATAGATGCACTTTTATGATGGACTGATGCACTTTTATGATGGACAGATGCACTTTTATGATGGACTGATGCACTTTTATGATGGACTGATGCACTTTTATGATGGACAGATGCACTTTTATGATGGACAGATGCACTTTTATGATGGACAGATGCACTTTTATGATGGATAGATGCACTTTTATGATGGACAGATGCACTTTTATGATGGACTGATGCACTTTTATGATGGACAGATGCACTTTTATGATGGACAGATGCACTTTTATGATGGACAGATGCACTTTTATGATGGACTGATGCACTTTTATGATGGACAGATGCACTTTTATGATGGACAGATGCTCTTTTATGATGGACTGATGCACTTTTATGATGATAGATGCACTTTTATGATGGACAGATGCACTTTTATGATGGACAGATGCACTTTTATGATGGACAGATGCACTTTTATGATGGACAGATGCACTTTTATGATGGACAGATGCACTTTTATGATGGACTGATGCACTTTTATGATGGATAGATGCACTTTTATGATGGATAGATGAACTTTTATGATGATAGATGCACTTTTATGATGGACTGATGCACTTTTATGATGGACAGATGCACTTTTATGATGGATAGATGCACTTTTATGATGGACAGATGCACTTTTATGATGGATAGATGCACTTTTATGATGATAGAGGCACTTTTATGATGGACAGATGCACTTTTATGATGATAGATGCACTTTTATGATGGATAGATGCACTTTTATGGACTTCAAATCATAAATGTCCATTCACTGCCATTATAAAGCTTGTAAGAGCCAGGAAATGTTTTATATAACTCTGGCTGTGTTTGTCTGAAAGAAGAGTGTCACACACTCCTAGGATTATTTTCACGTTTGGATGAACTATCCCTTTAATGGCTTTACTAACACACACATGGCTTTGTTCAGAAAGCAGCTGGACTCATACGGTTTGAAGGAGTTTTGGGAAGTTTTAGAGTTAAAGACAACATGTAGTCAGTGTTACATTTCAATTGAGTTAATAAAAACTAAAAATACATTTACAGTAATGCAATTCTGTTCTTTAATACAAGCATGTGTGCTTCCTCTGGTAGACACGGCCACAGGCTTCACTGTACTGAGCTCTGCGTGCGTGTGTGTGCGTGTGCGTGCGTGCGCGTGTGTGCGTGTGCGCGAGTGAGTGATTTCCAGAGCATGTTTTGAAACCAATCTGTCAGAAACATCCATCCGGACGAGCTGAAGGGATATTTTTCTCTGTTCTTCGTGCTGTGTAATTACCACCACATGACCAGCAGCACACGGCCTCACGGCTCTCCGCACCGCTCCTCAGACTGCAGTCATCACACAGATCGATTTTACCCTCATTATGAACAAGACGAGGAACAGACAGACGTCCAGCTTTCTAAAATGTAGCCTGTGTGTTTGGCAACAGGGTAACTGAGGTGAAAACAAGCCGGCGTGGCGTCATTACCGCTGAGATCTGGAGAGGAAAACGCACACTTTACAACATTCATGACCAGGAGAGAGTGACGGACACACACCCCAGGGTCATCAGAGGTCATCAGGGGTCGTGAGGGCTTTACGTTTATACATGCTTTAGAGTTCGGGAAGAGTAAAAGAATCACACATTTACACCGCTGGCTGATTCTGCTGAGTTTAGGATGGCTCACAAACATGGAGGAAAATGTGACATTTTGTAAAATATTTAAAGGCTCATAACACACACATACACACACACACACACACACACACACACAGTTTCTGCCAGTCTCGTGTTAATCTGGAGTATCTCTAGAGTAGTGCTGATCCTTCATATCTCACAAGAGTCTTTAGTTTATCATAATTATAAAAGACAGATACACTGAACCGATCCTTTCTGAAAACAGCCAAATCTGTGGAGGCGTGCAATGGGTGGAGCTAAAGACACACACACACACACTTTCAGAACTCCAGACACACAAACTGCATCCCCTGTTCCCTTAACTCTGGTTATTTGTGAAGCTGAACAAGGTGATCTTTCCCTCACACCAGAAACACACTTTGTTGTGTAAGTGCATATAATGTGAACAACACTAACGATAAGTGAGAGTGTGTGTGTGTGTGAGAGAGTGTGTGTGTGTGTGTGTGTGTGTTTAGCTCCTAGTGTGTGTCTAGCAGACTCTGCTGTTTTCAGAAAGGATCGGTTCAGTGTATCTGTCTTTTATAATTATGATAAACTAAAGACTCTTGAGATATGAAGGATCAGCACTACTCTAGAGATACTCCAGATTACACACACACACACACACACAGTGACTGGCAGAAACTGTGTGTGTTATGAGCCCTAATTTAATCACCAGAAATGTCTTTATCATGTTGAAAGCATTGATTTTGCCAATTACAATAAAATGTAACATTCTTTAAAATGTGTTTCATGAATTTGAACTGTGCTTACTATACTGTCTAAAACATCAGATCACAGAAAACACATACAGTGAAGCCCCGCCCACTCACCTGTCAATCATTTGATTGCCATCGTTTTAATTCGTCCTCGTTATTTGCAGCTTTAAGAGGAAATTACCTTCATTCAGAAAGCACGTTTCACATTCTCAGTGCTCTGCATGCAGTGACAGACTTTTCACATGTTTGAATAAATGTGAAATACATCTGAAGTTAGTTTTGACAACCGTTGTGTCGGTCAGAGCTTCTCCAATCATATTTCAGTTGTGTTGCATGCATCATAATTCAGACGCGAGTCCCGCTGAAGATAAGCAGTCACTGAGTTTATGGGGCTGACGGACGGACATCCATTAATGCATCAGCTCATGTTTATGGCACCTGTCATTATATCTGATAGACTGAACCTAAGGGCCAAAGTCAGGACTCCAGAGGGTGTGTGTGTGATGTGGAAGCATTTACTGCCGGGTGACGTGCACACACACACACACACACACACACACATACATACATATGTTTTTGTGAAATGTGAGGACGTTCCATAGGTTCCATGATTTATAAGCCTTTTGTAAAGTGGGGCCATGGGTAATGTCCTCATATTTCACCCTCTCCTGTAATACCTGTGTCATACCCATGGCATTATACACATTTGTGTCCTCTTATGTCATACACACACACACACGTCCTCAGATCTCACAGAACTCATCTTCTCTTGTTCAACTCGGTCATGTTGTGACATTTCTCCCTTTAAAACAGTCCGCTCATCTTTCTGTCAGTGCGGTTTCCTCTTATACCGGCTCTAAAGTCCAGCTCTCACTGCAAAACACGCTCTTCTTACTCAGTATTTTTGTCTTGTTTCTAGTCCAAACATCTAACAATTCTTAAAACAAGAAGTATTTACTAGACAAGCAAAAGTAATTGTCTTGTTTTGGGGAAAAATAACTCAAAATGAAGAGAGTTTTTGCTTAAAATAAGATAAATAATCTGCCAATGGGGTGAGAAAAATAATCTTAATTCAAACAGAAAACAAGATTATTTTTCTCACCCCATTGGCAGATTATTTATCTTAGTTTAAGCAAAAACTCTCTTCATTTTGAGTTATTTTTCCCAAAACAAGACAATTACTTTTGCTTGTCTAGTAAATGTTTCTTAATGTAAGAATTTTTAGATATTTGGACTAGAAACAAGACAAAAATACTGAGTAAGAAGAGCATGTTTTGCAGCTGTCATGAGGACCAGGAGATCAGGTTTACTGAACATATAATCTGAGAACGTTTGCACTGAACTTCAATGAAAACATTTGGAATAATCATTGCCCAAACCACGTTTTGATAATGTGTTTCAGTTGTTGTGTGATTTATTGCGCGGTCACATGTATCGACACACACTGAGATTATCCTCCGTGTGGGAAGGACGCGCTGGACTCTGAGCTTCACCCAGTCAGTGATTTATTCAGAAATCATCTCGAATGACAATAAAACGAGGCAGGGTTTCCTGAGAACGGATCATGTGCGCTCTCAGTGACTTCAGGAGCAGCTACGGCACTGAACATTATCGTTTTATGGATGATGTGATCAAACAGATCCATCTGTGCTGTGTTTCCATCCACCGTTTGTTATGCAGATTTTGGGATATCGCAAAAAAAATGGGTCATTCTTACTATTCGTGCCATTAAAAATTTTTAATTTCCATAATTGAATATACAACAATATCAAAGATTTTGGAATATGTTTGGTTTGTATTGCTTATATTTGGGGCTGGAGCTTTAGTTGGGGAAATGGCAGATGAGTTTAGCATAAGAGTCGTTATTTTTGATGAATTAATCCTGGGATTACATATGATTGTGTTCTATGGTAGAGGGGGATTAAATATGTAAGATGAGCATTTAGAAACGAGTATTAGCCAATTTTTACACAAAATATGCCACATTATGTCATGAGGACCCAAATGGCACCAGATTCTAGGAATGACGGACCAATGGCGTCGCAGCATCTCAAATGCTGGTTTGTGGCTCTGAGAGGTCTCAGTAAGTCTCATCAGAATGATCTGGTTTAATGCTGTATTAAATAAAGATTCAAACGGTTATGAATCAGCGAATTGATTCGTGATTCGGATCGCGTGTCAAACTGCTGAAATCACGAGACATTGGCGATCCGAATCATGAATCAATTCACTGATTCATAACCGTTTGAATCTTTATTTGAGGATTGAACACAAACGCAGAAGAGAAGCCAATGCTGAATAAAGTCGTAGTTTTTGTTATTTTTGGACCCAAATGTATTTTGGATGCTTCAAGAGACTCTAATTAACCCACTGATGTCTCATATGGACTACTGTGATGATGTTTTTATTCCCTTTCTGGACATGGACAGTATAGTGTGCATACACTTGCATACGCTCTCGGACTAAATAGAAAATATCTTAAACTGTGTGTGAAGATGAACGGAGGTCTGACGGGTGTGGAGCGACATTAGGGGGAGGAGTTAATGACAGACATTTCATTATGGGGTGAACTAACCCTTTAAGAGACGTCTAAACACACACTCCCCTCAAATAAACCTCGAGAGTGTGTGCAGAGGAAGAGAAGCGCAGAAACTCAGACATCACACTCATTAATGAACAATCACACGAGTCCCCTCATCTCGTCCTTTATTCTTAAGAGTAAAAAAAGTGACAAATGGGAAACAAAAAGCCAAATGTTGACATCACAGTTTACACTTCATCGGGAAACTCAGGAAATCCAGGACAGGGAGCATAAAAAGACACATTTTTAAGGTTCTGGTGAAAATATGAATCTGTGAACCAAACAAAACTAATATTTTTCAGCAATTTAATAACGGTGTGATTTCTCTAAGGCCACGGTGGATGCTCGTCTGAAGCATCACAGACACCAAACACTCAAATAAAACCAGAACCGGCCTCCCTTCAGTGTGTGATGTTTTGCCAGTTTGTACATCAGTGTGTGTGTGTGTGTGTTTTACTTAGTGCTGGTTGTGTGTTCTCATCAGTGTGGACTTCCTCCTCCGCCGGACACATTGAGCTCCTGCCGGATCTTAGCTTGAATGTTTGCTTGAGCTAAAAGAGTCTTTATAGCCTTTACTTGTGTCCGCCCGCGCTCTCTCTCCCAATCCATCCTGCTCTGAGCGCACACACACCCTACGGCACAAACACACACACATCGTCATCATGTGACTGACACACACACATCAGCAGGTCATGTTCATAACACAGAGGCTTTGGACACCGCACACAATGCTCTTCTTCCTCAGTCATTGTGTCTTGTTTCCAGTCTAAATATCTAACGATTCTTAAATCAAGATGCATTTACTAGATCAGTTAAACGACATGTTTTGGTAAAAAATAAAATCTAAATGAAGAGAGTTTCTGCTTAAAACAGGCAAAATGATCTGCCAATGGGGTGAGAAAAATAATCTTATTTCTGATTGAAATCTTGTTTCTTGTTTCCGTCCCAATCAGAAATAAGATTATTTTTCTCACCCCATTGGCAGATCATTTTGCCTGTTTTAAGCAGAAACTCACTTCATTTAGATTTGATTCTCAACAAAACAAGAAAAAATATCTTATGTCATTTTACTGATCTAGTAAATGCATCTTGATTTAAGAATATTTATATATCTGGACTGGAAACAGGACAGAAATCCTAAGACAGAAGAGCGTTTGGGTGTGTGTATCGGGCGGCAGGCCTGCAGGTCACACTGAGCAGTTCTCTGTGATTGTCGGATGTGAAGATGCCAAAGGTACAGAGACTCGCGGCTCCAGACTCCAGAGCTCTCGCTCACCCGGAGCATCCGTCACAGGAGCAGGAGAAGAAGACAATAGGAGAGAGAGGGAGAGGAGTCAGTTTGATCCGGAGTGACTCCGCTTCACTTCGCTCTGTTCACACTCGCTCTCGCTCTGCAATCCGGCTCTGCTGCGGTCGGACCCCGTAAGCAGATGGAGGCAGGTCGCGGTCGGGTCAGGGGTCGAGTCTGGGGTCGCGGGGTCATTTGGTGCTGTTGAGTTTGCCTGGTGGAGCGTCGTCTTTCAGCGCGGCTCCGTTCTGTTGGCTTTCCTCCATATACTGCTGCACCGCTCGCAATACAGCGTCCTCAACCAGCCGCTTACTCAGACTCACTAACTCCTCATCGTCCGGCGCTTTCTTAACACCTACACACACACACACACACACACACACACACAGCTGTCAGTGAGAGCTGTACGCAGACACACCCACACACACACTACAAAAAATGCTCTTCTTACTCAGTCATTTTGTCTCGTTTCCAGTCTAAATATCTAACAATTCGTCTGTCTGTCTATCTATCTATCAAAACTAAAAAAACTACACATGAGCAGTATTGTTCTTGAATTAACCACACTTTAGTATATATATATATATATATATTTTTTTTACCAATGCTAATGTTGGCACAGTTTTTAAGCGGTCTAACAGAGACTTCCATAATTTGTTCCTTTTACAAGATGGAAATCTTATTTCTGATTGAAATCTTGTTTCTTGTTTCCGTCCCAATCAGAAATAAGATTATTTTTCTCACCCCATTGGCAGATCATTTTGCCTGTTTTAAGCAAAAACTCTCTTCATTTAGATATTTTTCCCCCAGAAAACAAGAAAAAATAACTTATGTTGTTTTACTGATCTAGTAAATGCATCTTGATTTAAGAATATTTAGATATTTGGACTGGAAACAAGAGAAAATGACTAAATAAGAAGAGCGTTTTCTGCAGTGTACATCACATGCCTCGGTCAGACGTGAGCTACAGATGCTAATCATCTCCATAACTCTCAGCTTTCAGATGTTTGCTATAAGCAGGAATATTAATGTAGGGATGCACAGATATAGACTTTTGGACTAATACAATAACCCACAATGAATTCAGCTGATATTTTCACTACCGTTTGGGGTCAGTACGAGTTTTTAATGTTTCTGACAGTCTCTTATGCTCACTAAAGCTGCATTCATTTGATCAGAAATACAGGAAATATTGTGAAATATTGTTAGGATTTTAAATATCTATTTTCTTTGTGAAATATATAGTAAAGTGTAATTTATTCCTGAATTTTCAGCATCACTAACTCCAGTCTTCAGTGCCACATGAAGAAATCATTCTCAGATGAGGATTAAGACACATTTATGATTATTATCAGTGTTGAACACAGTTCATATTGTTGTGGAAACTGAGATGCATTTTATTTTTCAGGATTCTTTAAATAGAAAGTTCAAAAGAACAGCATTTATTTGAAATACAATCTTTTGTAACATTATAAATATCTTTACTGGATCATTTCAAATCAAATCAAACTAATTTCAGAAACATCCCCTGCTCAAATGTTTGATTTTGTTCATATTTTTTCTGTAGAAAGACCAGCATAAATAGTGATGAAAGCCCAAATATGAAATGTCCCAGACGTGTACTGACTGAGTAATCTCTGTTTTCTAGAGGAGGGTCAGAATGATAATTCTCACCTGAGATCTGGAGCCAAATTACAGGCGTGAGAAAATGACTTTATAAAGATGGCAGCATCATTATTAATGTCCACACAGAGATTGGAAGATCTATTAGTGAAATCTGTTGACTTTATCAATCTGTGTCTCATTATATGCCAACGGTGAACGCTCAAAAATCAGAAAAAAGCACTTCTGGAGTTTTTTGCCCCAAGTTTGCATGTCTGTAACTCAAGAAGTATTTTAGGTTCTGAATCTTTACAAACTTTCCTTTTCGGTTTTTGCTTTTCAACCACTGAACTTGACCAGTTTACTCACGGAGCCACGTTTGGATCTCCATAACTCTGGGATTGAACCATCAAGGGCCTTTAAATTGGGGATACCAAAAGAAAAGTTTATTAAGAATCAGAATCTAAAAGGACATTAAGATATCTTTAATACTTCTTGAGTTACAGACATGCAAACATGGGGGAAAAAAACAAGAAGTGCTTTTTCCCCATTTTTGAGCGTTCACCGTTGGCATATAATGAGACACAGATTGATAAAGTCAACAGATTTCACTAATAGATCTTCCAATCTCTGTGTGGACATTAAATAATGATGCTGCCATCTTTATAAAGTCATTTTCTCACGCCTGTAATTTGGCTCCAGACCTCAGGTGAGAATTATCATTCTGACCCTCCTCTAGAAAACAGAGATTACTCAGTGAGTACACATCTGGGACATTTCATATTTGGGCTTTCATCACTATTTATGCTGGTCTTTCTACAGAAAAAATATTAACAAAATCAAAAATCTGAACCTGGTTGAGTTGATGCGGAATGACCCTACTGTAAATTAATACATTTAATGTGTCCTTGATGAATAAAAGTATTAATGTCTTTAAAAATATATACCTACTGACCCCAAAATTTTAAACTGTTAGAAATGGATAAAATAACCCCTCATATTATGTAATTATTATAGGATTATTTATAAGTTATTGTTCATATCTGATAAATCTAACAGTCTGTTACACTGAAGCAGAAGCTTAAATCTGGGTTCAAAACATCAATGTTTGCTGTGCTTTTTTATCTCTAAACAGGCACAGAAATATAATTCACAGTTTGAAATGAATAAAATAAACCCTGATAATATTATCACATAACACATCAGCTGAGAAGCGGCTCACCCACATATCGTGCATCCCTAACATAATGGAAAACGTCACAGTCTTTACTACTGCAAACAAACACAGTGGGGTGGATCTGCGTCTAGTGCCCTCAGTAGGGTACAGTGAGGGGTTGAAGAACACTACACAGAGACAGGGAAGGAGGAACACGTACTTGTCCGTGCAGCACGCGGCCTGCTTTGCAGAAGATCTGCAAGATAAACAACACATTTAGCAACCTGAAGAGATGTCAGAAACCATCAGAAACCATCAGAAACCATCAGAAACCATCAGAAACCATCCAAATCAACAGACGGCCTGAGATGAAGCATGCCGAGATCCCACCACATCAGTTCAATCACGAGAGCACGCGCCGGCTGATTAACACTCCTCAGATCATGCCGTGATGATTTATGAACAATTAGGACGCCTTTGATTCCAAGGCTGCATGATTGACAAAAATGGCATTGCTGATTATTTCCCTTGATACCATAATTATCATGAATGATGTTGAAAATGCTCAATAAAAGACAGCACGTGTACTCCTCGCTGATTAGAATGGGAGTGTCAGTGCAGTGCGTGATGGATTAAACACTCTCTACACTGCATCGCATTCAATAGTCCAAAATCACCTTAAAGAGCCCCTATTATGACCTTTGGTGGCGTGTGTTAAACGGCCGTTTCTGAATGTTAAAGGTGCAGATAAATGAGTTGTTAGTGGCGTCCTAATTCAGAGGCTGCGTCCTTCGAAGGCTCCTACAAATGCATTCGCTTAGTATTCAAAATGCTTCGTTTACTAGGCCATGAAGGATACACTGCAGAAAATGCTCGTCTTACTCAGTATTTTTGTCTTGTTTCTAGTCCAAACATCTAAAAACTCTTAAAACAAGAAGTATTTACTAGACAAGCAAAAGTAATTGTCTTGTTTTGGGAAAAATAACTCAAAATGAAGAGAGTTTTTGCTTAAAATAAGATAAATAATCTTAAAACAACATTATTTTTCTTACTCCATTGGCAGATTATTTGGTTTATTTAAGATAAAACTCTTAATTTTGAGTTATTTTTTCCCAAAACAAGACAAAATTGGCTAACACTTTATAATAACCACACTTGGAAGCATTAGTTAAGCATTAGTAAATAGTTAATTCATCATTTATAAAGCATTAATAGACATTAATAGGCAGTTTATAAATACAGATATAAATGCTTTGTTCTTGATTCATGTAGGAATACATGTTAATAAAGCATTTATTAACACACTGAGTAACTATTACTACACATCTAAGTAGTAAGATGTATAAATGTACATTTAAATAGTTTATTAACCCTTTACTTACACTTTCTAAATGCTCATATGAACCACTGATAACTCCTCAATAACGGGTTTGAAAATAATGTGATACTTCATCTAGAAATGATGAATTGATCATTTATAAAGTATGAAAATACAATTATTAAACACATTATTAGGGGTGTAACGATTCGTTTTAACAATGATTCGATTCGACTGAAATAAAACAGTCACACTGATTTAAATTTTTGGCTTTAAAGTCACTGAATCGATTTCAAGTCACTGAATCGTTTCGGATCATATCGTTCTAAATGAACCAATATCGTCCTTAAATCTTATCGACAACCTCAAATCGTGATACGAATCGAATCGTTGTTAAAACGAATCATTACACCCCTACGCATTATATATATAATTATAAATAAAGCATTTATAGTTGTATTTATAAACTGCCTATTAATGTCTATTAATGCTTTATAAATGATGAACTATTTACTAATGCTTTATTAATACTTCATAGCGTGAATTATTATAAAGTGTTACCCAAAATTGTTTTACTTGTCTAGTGAATGTTTCCTAATGTTAGTATTTTTAGATGTTTGGACTAGAAACAAGACAAAAATACTGAGTAAGAAGAGCATTTTTAGCAGTGTGGCGACCGCTAAAGCGTAAGCGTACAGTTTGAGACCACAAAACCCCATGATGAGTCCGTCAAACAGCATAATAGGGGCACTTTAAAATATAGAGGATAGTCTCCAGAAGCTTCTTTACCTTTAGCATTGATTTTCATGTATCAGGAGTGAAGCATCTGCTTGACTCACTCTTAAACACACTTAAAGGTCCTCACATCGCTCAACCAGTGCAAACACACATTACAAACAATGACGGATCCACACTCCAGCATGAACCGCATCATCGTGTGGATGATTTATTTGATTTATGACACTCGATATCAAATCTCTGTGTCCTGTGAGTCTTGTTCCCAACACAATAAGTGTTCATGTCATCATCCGTCGAGTCTCAGTCTCTGTTCTTCTGGGAATATCTCCTACACACTGACGCTTATCTTGAGTCATATTCAGCCACAGTAAAACATCGAGACACATGACAAACCCTGAGAAGTGACACGGCATCCAATCAGATCGCATGTCTTCAGTCACATGCTTTACTCAGACTCAGATCTCCACATTCAGCCATGTTTGCACATGAGCCCGCGTTCGAAGGTTTATCTCGTCTAAAGGGTCACTCAGTGATTTAGCATTAAGCTTTGTATTCAAACTGGCTCGTTAATGTAGTAGAAATGTGACATTACTTTTGAATTTGGTTCCTTCTAGACTGAAAAAAAAACTGAAAATGTATTTTTGGCCACATTTACACAGCTTGATGCACAATTCCCTTTTTTTTTTCTTTTTTTTTTTGATGACCTGCTTACATCATCTTTTAAAAGCGACCCGTATCTGATATTACCATTTACACTTTACACTGGGGACAGCCCAAGACGCTCTTAACTGAAAAAGGAAGTCAAATGGTACGATATTCAATGGAGGCAGACAAAATGATTATACAATGTTTTGCTTTCTGCACTTTTCCACACATCTTTAAAGCTCAGCAAAACACTGCCTTCGTCTTCCATCGCTCCATTAGTGTCATGTGACCGCAGTTCGTGTCCATCTGAGTCGACGTCGTTCACCTTCGTCCCGTTTTCAATGAGCTACGACTCTCATTAACTGGAGAATATCCGATTGGATCGCTTCCATGGCTGACGCTAATGCTAGTTTCTGAATCATATCAGATTTATTCCCACATATGAGTGAGGCCTGAATCTGATCTGAGGATATCAGAATCCATGCGTTTCCTGCTTACACATTCACATCATATCCGATCTGAGCCACATGAGAGGGAAAATCAGAATTGGGTCGCTTTATCCATGGAGTGTAAACGAGGCCTTTGTCTCATGGGGCTGAAAGACAACAACTCCCAGAATGCATTGCGTCGCTGCCCTAGAGGCCACTCCCACAGCCACCGCTACTGGATCACCGGATCACTTTCCCACCGCGTTCATCTTCATTATCAGTTCAGTTAGAGAACAGAGCTACGATTAAAAACTGAAGGTGTGTGTTCAATATAATGTGAGTGAGCCGAGCGAGAGCCACGGCACTAACGCATTAATTCGACCATTTGAATAAACTCCAGGGTTTCCACTGATACGAAGCCATATTAAATCACTGAAGTAACCCTTTACAGAGCCAAGCGTCCCACACACACACACACACTGGTCTGTGGCGGAGCGTGACGTCTGTTTGACTGATGGCCTTTCCTGAGGAAGCTCCATCTCCTGTCAGCTGACCTCAGACGGCTTCATCCGCTCTAATCAACCTGAGATTCCCATCCAGGAACAATGAGCCTTAACTGGAGGATGGGCTGTTTGTCTTCCACACACTTTAGGAAGAAAAGCTATTTCCAGTGCTGGTGCGCGGCCAGAGAATCTCACACAGCCGGCCCACTAATACAGTATAAAAATACACAAGCTGTGGGCCAATCATACACCTGACGCAGATCACATGATCACGTCCAGCTCCTCGAGTTTACATATCAAATACACTGACGCATCAGTTCACCCATCAGAGAGTGTGTGTGTGTCTGTTCACCCATCAGAGTGTGTGTGTGTGTGTGTGTGTGTGTCTGTTCACCCATGAGAGCGTGTGTGTGTTCCCCCATGGGCGTCTGAACCAGGTGTGTTCAGGAGCATTGTTGGAGCGTTGCTATTGTGATGAACTGAAAACCACTGACCGTTGACCAACACACACCGGCTCTAAAGTCAATAGTGCAGTATTTCTGTGTTATTTAAAGAGTGTGTTAGTGATATGAGCCTATAGGGGGAGCACAACACACACACACACACACACTCTGATTATTACACACACAGGGATGTGCAGCAACGCGCACACACACACACACACGACTCTGCACATAAATGTACACACAGAGCTTTTGGAAGCTCTTATTTGTGTGTGTGTGTGTCTCTCTCTCTGGAGGAGAACCGCAGAAGGTAATCAATTCTGACCTTACAGCGAGAGACGTGGCACATGAACATTTCTGTACTTTCTGAACTCAAGACTGCTGTTTCTGCTCATCGCTGTCCTTCAGTTCATCACACACACACACACACACGCACAGAACAGAAGAGCGATCGTCCTCCACACACACACACACGCACCAACAGAAGAGCGATCGGCCTCCATACACACACACACAGAAGAGCGATCGGCCTCAACACTCACACACACACACTGACGCGTCTTTAACTCAGCAGCACTGACTGATGTTCGCCTCTCTCCAGGACATCAGTCAGCGCTGTGTCAGTGAGCAGAAGGCCAGGCTGTGTGAGAATGTGTGTGTGTACGTCTATTATTTATTTGAATCCCACTGCTTCAGCACAAACCTCTCGCTCTGAGCGCATCACACACACGCTGAGCTCTCGCTGTGTCCTCATAAACACACTGCGCTTCTTAGATCTATACACACCGCTCGCTCATGCGTGTTTCTGCGCCGTCACGTGAGCTCTAAGTAGGGCATGAGCTTAGTGTACACACTCGTCTGCGCTTTATCTAAACACACACGGTCACACAAACAAACATACACACACGGTCTCACACACACACACACGGATCACGGTCCTTTGGGCCCGGGGCCGGCGGATGCCTCTAATGCTGGAATAACAAAGGGCCGTTTTTGTGCAGCGATGCCATAAAAGAAACAGTTTTGGTTCCGATCAAGAAGCTTTCAGTGAACAGATTTCTCTGAGTGTGAAGAACACACATCATGTATAATGCACTATAAAGGTATTCATAATGCTTATAATGCACTATAAAGGTATTCATAATGCTTATAATGCACTATAAAGGTATTCATAATGCTTATAATGCACTATAAAGGTATTCATAATGCTTATAATGCACCATAAAGGTATTCATAATGCACTCATAAATGACCGTAACCAAAGGTAAAATGCATTATAATATTCACAGATCTCTTACTACATCTATAAAATGTGTTCAATTGTCATGTTAAGCATTATAATTTCTAAATGTGGCTGGATACATTTATTCATGAAACCATACAATGCATTATAAGGGCATAATTGATGCTTATAATGCATTATAAGGACATAATTGATGCTTATAATGCATTATAAGGACATAATTGATGCTTATAATGCATTATAAGGACATAATTGATGCTTATAATGCATTATAAGGACATAATTGATGCTTATAATGCATTATAAGGACATAATTGATGCTTATAATGCATTATAAGGACATAATTGATGCTTATGATGCATTATAAGGACATAATTGATACTTATGATGCATTATAAGGACATAATTGATACTTATGATGCATTATAAGGACATAATTGATGCTTATAATGCATTATAAGAGCATAATTAATGCTTATGATGCATTATAAGGACATTATTAATGCTTATAATGCATTGTAAGGTCATAATTAATGCTTATGATGCATTGTTAGGGCATAATTAATGCTTATGATGCATTATAAGGA
>NC_090186.1:1608897-1613897 GCF_024679245.1 Pseudorasbora parva
CATATATAGGCCAATATAGGTCATATATAGGCCAATATAGGTCATATATAGGCCAATATAAGTCATATATAGGCTAATATAGGTCATATATAGGCCAATATAGGTCATATATAGGCCAATATAGGTCATATATAGGCCAATATAGGTCATATATAGGCCAATATAGGTCATATACAGGCTAATATAGGTCATATATAGGCCAATATAGGTCATATATAGGCCAATATAGGTCATATATAGACTAATATAGGTCATATATAGGCTAATGTAGGTAATATATAGGCCAATATAGGTCATATATAGGCTAATATAGGTCATATATAGGCTAATATAGGTCATATATAGACTAATATAGGTCATATATAGACTAATATAAGTCATATATAGACTAATATAGGTCATATATAGGCTAATATAGGTCATATATAGGCTAATATAGGTCATATATAGGCTAATATGATGAATCTATAGTCCAATATAATAAATATATAGGCTGATTTCTCTAGTGAACTCACAGCTGTGGACACTGAAGGTAATTGTGGTGGTAAATGTGATGCTCGTGTTCTCCAGCTGTTTTATTGACGTCTCCGCTGTTGAGACACTGATTGAGTATTTACACACATATGATGCGTTTCAGTGAGTGTGTATCCTAAACACACCTTCAGATGTTCATTCATGTTTATTCTTTGACTACGACGATCTCATTCACTCGCCTATACAGTGATCAGTCACGTCAAATCAAAGAGCAACAAAACGGCATTTATCATTTGAGTTTCATGATAAAATGCTTCATATGTTCGTGTGGGATCTCAGATGCAAGTGTATTCCGGCGTAAAACAAGCCGACTGTTAAAGGAAGTGTGTGTCAGATTGTGGCCAGAACTGGTCCTGCAGTCCCTTTCAGATGCCTGTAGAGCGATGTCTCCCCCTCCCCTCCCCCTGACTCGAGGTTGCCAGATTGGCTGCAGGATCACCAGAGCGTTTGTAGATCTGCAGCTGTGGGAACTAGAGCAGATCTGGCAACCCGAACACTACTGACTCCTGATTGGTCGATCGGTGGAGGGCGGAGCTTCAGGCTAAAACACAACATGACATCATCAACATCAGCTGAGGACAACAACAACTTTATAATGACAATATCCTGCCGGACTACTGCAGTCAGTGATAGAAGTGTTTGACATTAACATGATTTATTAATGTCCAGAGACATATCAGGGACATTTTATGATTCAGTGAAATGCATTTCTTACACACAGCTCCTTTAAAGACTGCATTCGGTACCGTTGGGTTCACACGTGCACCGTACCGGAAGCCCTGTACCGAAACACTTCAATCGAATATGTGTAACGTTACACCCCTAATTACTACATTAACACACACCACATATACACACACACAGAGTCACTAACCCTGATATTCACACCACTGCATGATTATTCAATCTGAGCCATTAACACAGGCAGCGCTCCATCAGTCATCTCCTTTAGCAGGTGTAAATGTTGAATGATTCTTCACAGATCGAGCACTGAAGCGTTTATCTGTCCTCTGATCTCTGCATTAACACACACACTGATCAATACTGGCCAGAGGCGCTTTCACTCGACTTCATCTGACCTCACACACAATCTGTAAACCAACATCCTATCGGCCTAACATCAATGTGTGCCTTCACACACTTTCATGAAGCACACCTGACACCTCACAGCATCTGCACATCACTGCCTACAACTAACAAAGGTTAAATTATTTTCAAGACTTGATATTGAAAATCTGTAAGTGAGAACTAAATGCCAAACTTAAACAGAAACCCATTTCCTTACACAATATTCAGAGATGTTTGAAGGCCACATAGAATCATTGCAGAAAGATGGCGAATGGAAGATTTAGGAGTGGTGTGTGTCATCCAGGGATTAGAGAGCCGAGTTTATCCCAGATGAGCTGTGGTCTGACACCATCATATATTAACTGTGTGTGTGTGTGTGATAGTTAGAGCACGACTGGATTCAATCTAAAAGAAGAAAACCCATCTATAAAGCAGCTGTCTTACAGTAATACTGTCACCAGCTGTTACTACAGGACATTATACTGAAACAAAATATATGACATGGTGGATTTTAGGAATTTTGACAAGGGGATCAAGGAAGAACCTGCTGGTATATGAGAGACTTGTTCAAAATAATGATTCATCCAGTATTGAAACAAGTGAGTCATTGAATCATTCACTCGAGAGATTCATTCAAATATGCTGATCCATCCAGTATTGAAACAAGTGAGTCATTGAATCATTCACTCGAGAGATTCATTCAAATATGCTGATCCATCCAGTAATGAAACAAGTGAAGTCTCTATGAGTGAGTTATTGAATCATTCACTCAAAAGATTTGTTCAAAAACACAGATTCATCCAGTAATGAAAAAGTGAATTCTTTATGAGTGAGTCATTGAATCATTCACTCAAAACATTCGGTCAAAAATGCTGAATCCTAAAACACTGTTACTAGTTCAAAAACACTGATTCATCCAGTAATGAAACAAGTGAAATAATTAATTTCAAATTAATTAAACATTACACTGCAGCAATTGTTTTGTCATAACCTCTGGTAAATTGTTATTCTGTTTATTAATTTTTATGATGCTCAATTTATCCAGAATCGTGCAGCTCTACCGTAAATAAACTGTGTATGCTTAATAACTGGAGTATGCTTTTCAAGAAAATACTACAGGGAGTGCAGAATTATTAGGCAAATGAGTATTTTGACCACATCATCCTCGTTATGCATGTTGTCTTACTCCAAGCTGTATAGGCTGGAAAGCCTACTACCAATTAAGCATATTAGGTGATGTGCATCTCTGTAATGAGAAGGGGTGTGGTCTAATGACATCAACACCCTATATCAGGTGTGCATAATTATTAGGCAACTTCCTTTCCTTTGGCAAAATGGGTCAAAAGAAGGACTTGACAGGCTCAGAAAAGTCAAAAATAGTGAGATATATTGCAGAGGGATGCAACAGTCTTAAAATAGCCAAGCTTCTGAAGCGTGATCATCGAACAATCAAGCGTTTCATTCAAAATAGTCAACAGGGTCGCAAGAAGTGTGTGGAAAAACCAAGGCGCAAAATAACTGCCCGTGAACTGAGAAAAGTCAAGCGTGCAGCTGCCAAGATGCCACTTGCCACCCGTTTGGCCATATTTCAGAGCTGCAACATCACTGGAGTGCCCAAAAGCACAAGGTGTGCAATACTCAGAGACATGGCCAAGGTAAGAAAGGCAGAAAGTCGACCACCACTGAACAAGACACACAAGCTGAAACGTCAAGACTGGGCCAAGAAATATCTCAAGACTGATTTTTCTAAGGTTTTATGGACTGATGAAATGAGAGTGAGTCTTGATGGGCCAGATGGATGGGCCCGTGGCTGGATTGGTAAAGGGCAGAGAGCTCCAGTCCGACTCAGACGCCAGCAAGGTGGAGGTGGAGTACTGGTTTGGGCTGGTATCATCAAAGATGAGCTTGTGGGGCCTTTTCGGGTTGAGGATGGAGTCAAGCTCAACTCCCAGTCCTACTGCCAGTTTCTGGAAGACACCTTCTTCAAGCAGTGGTACAGGAAGAAGTCTGCATCCTTCAAGAAAAACATGATTTTCATGCAGGACAATGCTCCATCACACGCGTCCAAGTACTCCACAGCGTGGCTGGCAAGAAAGGGTATAAAAGAAGAAAATCTAATGATATGGCCTCCTTGTTCACCTGATCTGAACCCCATTGAGAACCTGTGGTCCATCATCAAATGTGCGATTTACAAGGAGGGAAACCAGTACACCTCTCTGAACAGTGTCTGGGAGGCTGTGGTTGCTGCTGCACGCAATGTTGATGGTGAACAGATCAAAACACTGACAGAATCCATGGATGGCAGGCTTTTGAGTGTCCTTGCAAAGAAAGGTGGCGATATTGGTCACTGATTTGTTTTTGTTTGGTTTTTGAATGTCAGAAATGTATATTTGTGAATGTTGAGATGTTATATTGGTTTCACTGGTAAAAATAAATCATTGAAATGGGTATAAATTTGTTTTTTGTTAAGTTGCCTAATAATTATGCACAGTAATAGTCACCTGCACACACAGATATCCCCCTAAAATAGCTCAAACTAAAAACTAAAACTTCCAAAAATATTCAGCTTTGATATTAATGAGTTTTTTTGTGTTCATTGAGAACATGGTTTTTGTTCAATAATAAAATTAATCCTCAAAAATACAATTTGCCTAATAATTCTGCACTCCCTGTATTTCAGTCTCTCTACTTCAAAACTCGCAGGATCTTTATTTATTTACAAGCCATTTCTGAGTGAAAATGGTTTCAAAATAAATCTCACACTGTTTTTAGTCATTGTATGTGAGGAGCATGTGTTGTTTTCTATAAATATCCGCAGTGTTAATCATCCGTCATCAGTCCGCTGTAGGAAGCGAATAATACGTTCATCTAGTTCATTAGCCTCATTAGTGTGTGCTAGTCCAGATGATCGTCTCACAGCAGGAACATCACATCTGAATAATGAGACACACATCTTAATAATAATCACAGTCTCCTGCCTCGTCATTAGCTTTACATGACCTGAACAATTAAAGTACTCCAAGACTTCTATATGCAAATGCCCTCTTATGATTCGCTGACCTCTTTGCATATGTAATGAGTAACTAGCCACGCCCACACAGTTACTGAGTAGGTGTTGGTATGTAAATACACTGGTCATATGTTAATGAGCTGATGTTTGTTTTGTTATACGCAGATTAATTTCAGTCAATGTTCTGGAAGATGCTCTCCGACAATAAAAGAGCAAAGAAATCCATGCAGATGTGAAGCGCTCGAATGTGTGTGTGTCGTCTGGGCACTCAGACGAGCGTTGGAAACACACCTCAGGGCTAATATTAGACCGAGTGTATTGATCAGAGCAGCAGGAGACGCTGAGAGACTATTGATCGGGAGACTATTGATCGGGACTCAGATCAGAG
>NC_090186.1:1618897-1633897 GCF_024679245.1 Pseudorasbora parva
TTGACTGCACTGCACAACTCAAAAAATGATCTGTTCCTCTGTGAAATCATGAACTATAACGAGCGATGCACGATTATATCGCCAACATATGGTTCTATAAACCGGCTCACACTCGGCAACGGTGCTGTTCATGTTAGATTCATGTTGAAGAGTTTGGGGCTTGGCTTTTAATGGGAGCCTTTTCTGATATTATTTGTGTGTGTGTGTGTGTGTGTTAAGGCGGGCGTACACTGTGCGAATTCGGACACTCGGAAGGTCGTGAGATATTGCAGACGCTACGAGTCATTTCATTTGATCATCGCATCAAATCAGCTGGTACACGGCACGACTGTTTGCACCGCGAGCCGGCCGCGATCACACGAGTTTTCATGTAACACAGACACCGGAGCTTTCAATGTTGCTGCTATAGCTTTAGATACAAAAAATAAAGAAAAAAGATGTGAAAATGATTTGTTGAAAAGCAGAGAACAGCCATTCCTTTTAACCGAAACAACCAGAGGGAGAGAGAAGAGTGCACATGAGAGAGAGAAAGTGTGTGTGTGTGTGTGTGTGTGAACTCAGTATGTGGCAGCCACTGAGCTAATAATAGTCATATAGATTGAGCGTATGTGACGTGCTTGTGCATGATTTGGCAATAGGGGACAGCCATATGCTGGTAAAAATCGGGCCGACTCCCCGAACTTTTTAAACATGTTTAAAAATTATCGTAAGGTCGGGAGGTGCTCTTAACGTACTCGGCTCGTCTCGTATTTCCTCTCACACGGTGCGAGCCGCGACCATACGAGCATCCACGATGTCCACGCGATTTCTCCAGAGAAAAAAAAATCGTCTGCGAGTTCGTACGACAGCAAAAATCGCACCGTGTACGCCCGCCTTTAGATAATCAGAACTGCTGACATGAGCTCTTGAAGCCCCGCCCTCTTCCTGAAAGGAGGCGGGGAGCAGCAGCTCATTTGCATTTAAAGGGACATGCTCACCTTCACAAAGTGCCAATTTTAACATGCTCACATTTTTTAATGATCTGTGGTGTATTTAGAGCTAAACTTCACATACACACATCAGAGACTTATTTACATCTTGTAAAAAGGGCATTAAAGGACCCTTTTATTAACCCTCTCCCGAGCCTACTGTCCAAGGGGGAATCTGTAGTTTTCACCAAAGTCCTGGAGCCGCCAAAAGACTTTTACTGACAAATAACAGTGAATAACTCTAAGAAAGTCCTGATTTAGTTGTTTTTTGCACACAAAAACTATTCTGGCCTCTTCATCAATGATTGTAGAGCCGCTGTAGTGAGATGGGCTTTGTAACGACGTCTTTAGTGCCTTTATGGGTCTTGAGAGAGGAAATGACATTGGTGTCAATGAAGGCCTTTCTGAGCCATCGGATTTCAACACTAATATCTTCATCTGTGTGTGAAGATGAGCGGAGGTCTGACGGCTGGCCAACCACAGGAGGAATAAACTTAATTGTGTGTAAAATCACACAATTTACATTTTTAAGTGAACTTACCCTTTAAGTTCTGTGGCATTACTATCTGATACCATCACACAGTTTGAGGCTGAAATAAAAGATCTCGAGTATGACCTGCAAACCTGAACCCAAATCACAAACCAGAGAAAGAGACACAGTTGCGCCCATGACCCGAAGCAAACACACACTTTACTCACTGAACGTGACGCTCTTCTCGCAGTGGTAGTATCCATCTTCAGTCTTTTTCTTGAGCATGGAGCACAGGTCCACTCTACACACACATTCGTCTCCAAACACACGGCTGTCGAAGTCGGAGAACAGTGCCGGATCCAGCTTCTTTACGCCCTGCGAAGACACACGTCAATAAATCTAGAGCAAACAGGAGGACACACACACACAGACACACACACACACACACACACAAACACACACACACACACACACACAGAGACATACACACACTTCGGCAGGAAGCCTGTCCTGTGAGAGATTACAGATGCGCCTCCCTATCTGTGTCTCCACATGGAGAAGAAGCGTCCACACACAGCACGTACACACACAGCTCATCAGGACACACACAGCACGTACACACACAGCTCATCAGGGGACACACAGCACGTACACACACAGCTCATCAGGACACACACAGCTCATCAGGGGACACACAGCACGTACACACACAGCTCATCAGGACACACACAGAGTCCCAGTCCCTTCATCATGAGGATGAGAGCGAGGTGAACACGGGTGTGTGTGAGAAGCTGTGGGCAGTTAAAGCGGAGCTATGAGCGGGAACAGTGTTGCTTGGGCACTTTGTCATTGAAAATGGGCAACAAATTTGTATCTAGACATCTAAAAATAAATGTGTTGCCCTTTCCCAATGGGAAAGTACGGTGGCCCACCAGTGCAGCCTTACTAAATTAAACCACAACACAACGAAATCCCCACAGCACAAAAACAATCCACAACACAACGGAAACAAGCCACAACACAAGAGAAACAAGCCACAACAAATCGGAAACAAGTCACAGCACAACGGAAACAAGCCACAGCACAACGAAATCGCCACAACACAACAGAAACAAGCCACAACACAACGGAAACAAGCCACAGCACAACGAAAATGGAAACAAGCCACAACACAACGGAAACAAGCCACAGCACAACGAAATCGCCACAACACAACAGAAACAAGCCACAACACAACGGAAACAAGCCACAGCACAATGGAAACAAGCCACAGCACAACGGAAACAAGCCACAACACAACGGAAACAAGCCACAACACAACGGAAACAAGCCACAACACAACGGAAACAAGCCACAACACAACGGAAACAAGCCACAACACAACGGAAACAAGCCACAACACAACGGAAACAAGCCACAGCACAACGGAAACAAGCCACAGCACAACGAAATCGCCACAACACGACGGAAACAAGCCACAGCGCGACGGAAACAAGCCACAGCGCGACGGAAGCAAGCCACAGCGCGACGGAAACAAGCCACAGCGCGACGGAAACAAGCCACAGCGCGACGGAAGCAAGCCACAGCGCGACGGAAGCAAGCCACAGCGCGACGGAAGCAAGCCACAGCGCGACGGAAGCAAGCCACAGCACGACGGAAGCAAGCCACAGCACGACGGAAGCAAGCCACAGCACGACGGAAGCAAGCCACAGCACGACGGAAGCAAGCCACAGCACGACGGAAGCAAGCCACAGCACGACGGAAGCAAGCCACAGCACGACGGAAGCAAGCACCAGCACGACGGAAACAAGCCACAGCACGACGGAAGCAAGCCACAGCACGACGGAAGCAAGCACCAGCACGACGGAAGCAAGCCACAGCACGACGGAAGCAAGCCACAGCACGACGGAAGCAAGCCACAGCACGACGGAAGCAAGCACCAGCACGACGGAAGCAAGCACCAGCACGACGGAAACAAGCCACAGCACGACGGAAGCAAGCACCAGCACGACGGAAACAAGCCACAGCACGACGGAAGCAAGCCACAGCGCGACGGAAACAAGCCACAGCGCGACGGAAGCAAGCCACAGCGCGACGGAAGCAAGCCACAGCGCGACGGAAACAAGCCACAGCGCGACGGAAACAAGCCACAGCGCGACGGAAGCAAGCCACACCGCGACGGAAGCAAGCCACACCGCGACGGAAGCAAGCCACAGCGCGACGGAAGCAAGCCACAGCACGACGGAAGCAAGCCACAGCACGACGGAAGCAAGCCACAGCACGACGGAAGCAAGCCACAGCACGACGGAAGCAAGCCACAGCACGACGGAAGCAAGCACCAGCACGACGGAAGCAAGCACCAGCACGACGGAAACAAGCCACAGCACGACGGAAGCAAGCACCAGCACGACGGAAACAAGCCACAGCACGACGGAAGCACGACGGAAGCAAGCCACAGCGCGACGGAAGCAAGCCACAGCACGACGTAAACAAGCCACAGCACGACGGAAGCAAGCCACAGCACGACGTAAACAAGCCACAGCACGACGGAAGCAAGCCACAGCACGACGGAAACAAGCCACAGCACGACGGAAACAAGCCACAGCACGACGGAAGCAAGCCACAGCACAACGGAAAAACAAGCCGCAACACAACGCTCAATGTTTTTTATACTGAACAAACCGTATTTTCTATCCCCCTACACTGCCCCTAAACCTACCCATCACACCCACACACACTGCCCCTAAACCTACCCATCGCAGGAAACATTCTGCATGTTTACTTTCTCATAAAAACTCCTCCTGTGTGATTTATAAGCCTTTTGAAAAGTGGGGCCATGGGTAATGTCCTCATATTTCACCCTCTCCTGTAATACCTGTGTCATACCCATGTCATTATATACATTTGTGTCCTCATATTTCACAAAAACAAGCACACACACACACATAGACTTCTTACCTGCTTGCGTAGTTTGGGAGCTCGTGACAGTTTGAGAAATGTCAGATGAGGTTTGAAGGCTTTGTCATCTCCAGACACGATGCCTTGCTCCTCAAACGCCTTCCTCACACTCTCTGGGTGGAGAGAACACACACACACACACACATAAACACACACACAGCCTCAGAGAGACAGATGCATTCTGGGATAGGCTATTTACAGCCTCCCGCGGTCCGACCTGAGACTGTTTCAGCGTCCTCGATGTAAGACAAGAACATAATCAATACAGAGAGTGAGGAAGAGCGATGACATAGCAGACCGAGCTCTCAGGATCTGCATCTGAATCTTAAACGCGTTTCCATTTGACGTTTAGTAGGATCTAAAACACCGGGCTCATGTAATTATGAGAGAGTATTGATCTAAGTGTTCTGGATTAGAGTCTGTTAGCTATGAGATTTGTAACTGCAGATCTTATGCAAAGCACTACAGCAAAAGGTAAACATTAAAAAGCATCACATGACTCCTTTAAAGGTGCCCTAGAAAGGACAGCTGTATTTACCTTGGCATAGTTGAATAATAAGAGTTCTGTACATGAAACTGACATACCATGATCTGAAAACACCTATAAACAAGTAAGCTGCATTTCAGCATCTCCATTTGAGATGTTCTGCTTAAGTGTCATTCAGTCTGTATGGGTTCGGTCAGGACTCAAAAACAGAGCATTTCATTCTAGGGACAATTCATAGGGTTGTAAATGGATCTGTAAAACTGTATCTGGACAATTTTTGCCCTTAAATAAGCCACATACCCTCTATGTAGATATTAGAGGATGGATACCCGACCCGAGCCCGACGGGTTCCGTTCGGGTCGGGCTCGGTCACGTCAGCGCGATAAGGCATTGAACCTTTTAAATTTAAAACTGCTTATTATGCAAGTAGCCAATGGGCCTGTTAAACTTGATGCAATGGTTTGTTTCTGTGACTAAAATAAATGTAAAATATTACCCTAACATCCGTCTTCCTGCATGCAGAAATTTGTTTATGTCGCCGTGACAACAACGCGCAACACGTGCGTGCATATTGCCCGCGGCATCCTCGTCATTCCAGTGAGCGCAACTTCAGCGCTGCTGGCAGGAGGACAGCCTTGAAGCCATCCTCAGTTGATGCAATCCTTTTTCTGCATAAAACCTTGATTAGCCTAAACTTTGATGGATAGATAATGTAAATAGATCCCATGTTGCAGTTTAGGAACCATACAGTTTGAGAAAATTGGTAAGATGACTTTCATTTCAATAAGCATGTCAATTGTGTTACGTTAATGTTTTGTTCTTTTAGCTTGGGCCATTTTTAGCAGACCTTTGTTCATTTAATTTCAGTTGGCTATTTGATTGGGCTCTGTGTAACGTTTGATGCCCCATGCGCGTGCTGATGCGCTCGTCTGTAACGTTAAACATTTCAGAATGCCTTCTTTACAGTTGCTTAATAAAAGCGGGGTTTCCACACAAACAAACGTGCGTGTCATTAGTATATGAGGGGGAAAAATAGATTTTAACTGTCGGGCTCGGGTCGGGCTCGGACATAAATATTTTAATGCCTGTCAGGCTCGGGTCGGGTTCGGTTACTGCTCTGTCGGACGCGGGTCGGGCTCGGACAGAAAAATGCGTCCCGATCCGCACTCTAGTAGATATCAGAGAACAATTTAACATATTGTTTCAAATCATTCTAGGGCACCTTTAACTACTTTATATGCTCTTATACTTTATAGGCAACATAGTGTCGGCCCAGATCCGGGGCAGAAAGTGGATGTGGGCTATATGTGTACCAGATGTGGGCCAGATGTGGGCCAGATGTGGGCTATATGTGTACCAGATGTGGGCCAGATGTGGCCTATTTGTGTACCAGATGTGGGCCAGATGTGGGCTAGATATGGGCCAGATGTGAGCTAGATGTGGGCTATAATTGGGCCAGATGTGGGCCAGATGTGGACCAGATGTGAGCTAGATGTGGGCTATAAGTGGGCCAGATGTGGGCCAGATGTGGGCCAGATGTGGACCAGATGTGAGCTAGATGTGAGCTAGATGTGGGCTATAAGTGGGCCAGATGTGGGCCAGATGTGGGCCAGATGTGGGCCGACACTATGTTGCCGTCTGGGCTGATGACACAAGCATAAGTGTAATACATTATTATGATGTTCATTCTTCACAAAAGACAGTTTTGGACCAATTCAATGAGACATTTCTCAAAAGATCTCATTCCGCAGAAGAAAGAAAGATCATGAAAGAAGGTAAATGACAACAGAATGATCATTTCTGGGTAAACAATCGCTTTAAACTGCATCACATGTACGTTTGTATGCATATCTGCCTCATTAGACACAATATAGCATGAAAGCTCATTTATGAGTTAAATAATAAAGTGACGAGCGATGTACCTGCCATGAGCGTGAGTGTGTCCAGATGCTCTCCTTCTGTGATCTGAACAAACGCCACTTCCTGTTTAAAGTTTCCAATTCCACAGAAAGGCAGGATCAGTCTGCGTCCCTTCAGCAGTGTGTTCAGAGGAGACTCCAGTGCTGAGAGTGTAGACACAGCACTGCACACGCACACACACACGCACACACACACACGCACACACACACACACACACACACACACACACACACACACGCACACGAACAGAAATTCGAGTTCTTCGTCCCGATAATGATGGTGGAGGCATGTCATATAATTACTGCTGTGGTTTGAGATCAATGCGCATGTCACTCTGACAGATCTTACAAGTAGAAATTAACTCTACAACCATAAAGAAAGATCCTGACAATCAATACACACTTCACAACCGTTCTGGGCTTTTATTCTGGCCTTCAATCAGCCTTAAAGGTTCTGCATTCAAATGATCTGGTGATTTAGGACGGTCACTGGTGGAAGCTCATTACAGAAAACAGCAGAGCGCGAAGAGGATTGATTTGGTTGGGAGTGCAGTGTGCTTGCAGAGAGACTCCGCCCACACACTCTTCTGATTGGCTGTGATTTTGGATTGATTTGGTTATGAATGAGATGCGCTTGCAGAGAGACTCCGCCCACACGCTCTTCTGATTGGCTGTGATTTTGGATTGATTTGGACACATTTAAACTGAATCTGGGCATTAAGAGCCCTGTGCTGCATTCAGCTGTTATGAACACTGTGCCCTGTGTGTGCAGCTCCTAACACTGCCAACACAAAACGTGAGAGTGTGTGTGTGTGTGTGTGTGTGTGTGTGTGTGTTCTTACAGATCCACCTGCTCCTGTGTCTTCAGGTGAGCCACCAGTAGAGTGATGTGTAGCGTGTCCACCGGTATGAGCGCTCGCGACAGACGAGAGTCCTTCTCCAGCACCATTTTCTGCACCTCCTGCACCGCCTGTTTGATCTGACACACACACAGACACACACACACGCGATCATGAGGACAGTAACACAAACAGACTTGTCTAGGAGCTCCCGTCGCCGGCTCGTACCTCAGGATTGGTGATTGGCACAGAGATGAAGTAGTTTGGCTGAGCGGCCTCCTTCTTCTTCTTCTTCTTCTTCTTCTTTCCATCTTCCTCATTCTCCACTCGACTGCCGTCTCCTCTCTTACGCTTCTTCTTCCTGCTTGATTCTGTGCCGCCGACTGAAAACACACACACACTGAGCCTTCACAGTAATGATCAAAGGTTCATTACATTTAAACCTGCAGATAAACACCGTTTCCTTAGGTCGTCTGTTATATTAAGAGTCATTTCAAAACATTTAAAAACGAGCTGCGTGTCACACTAAGATGTTCTCAAACTCGCTATTCACTGCAGAAAATGCTCTCCTTATTTAGGATTTTTTTATTGTTTCCAGTCCAAATATCTAAATATTCTTAAATCAAGATGCATTTACTAGATCAGTAAAACGACATAAGATATTTGTTCTTGTTTTCTGAGTAAAATATCTAAATGAAGTGAGTTTTTGCTTAAAACAGGCAAACTGATCTGCCAATGGGGTGAGAAAAATAATCTTATTTCTGATTATTTTAAGGTTGAGTTATTAACTATTAACTAGTGTCTTATGATCATGCATATTACTATGATATTGTCTGTTTATTAGCACTTCTAAAGCTCATATTAATGCCTTATTCTGCATGAGCTTATTCTACATCCCTTAATCCGACCCAATACCTAAACTTAAACGCTACAAAAACTACCTTACTAACTATTAATAAGCAGTAAATTAGGAGATTATTGAGGCAGAAGTCAGAGTTAATAGAGAATATGTGCTCCTCATACTGAAGTGATACCGCTTAGTTTTCTCACCCCATTGGCAGATCATTTTGCCTGTTTTAAGCAAAAACTCATTTTGATTTTATTTTCAACAAAACAAGAAAAAAATATCCTGTTGTTTTACTTATACAGCTCTGAAAAAAATCAAGAGACCACTTAACACAGAGAAATATGGTCTGGTCTTCATTTTCTCCAGAGCTGTATAAGTAAATGCGTCTTGATTTGTTAGATATTTAGACTAGACACAAGACAAAATGACTGAGTAAGAAGAGCATTTTTTGCAGTTGACATTAACTCATAAACAGGAGCACGTTCACTAAATCTAAGAATGCCAGCGCTATTGATCGAGGAGCATTTCTGAACTCTCTGCGAGAGACGCCGCACAGCGCCACACAAATGTTTTATTCATAGCATGTAGCCAGCTGGGCAATCTGAATGCAAGAGCAGCTGCGGTGCTAGGCTGATCCACGGAGCGCTTGGCAGCCAAACGTCGTCCCTCAGTGCCTCTCTCACGCTCGCTCTTCAGGCAATGATTCCTGCTCCGGGAAGATGAGCCGCGTCGCACCGCCGCTTTAAGAGGTAAGAGAAACTCACAGCCCAGATCTCTCCAGACCGCGGTGTTGGCGAAGGGCAGCTCGGCCATCAGGCTGCCGGAGCATTCTGCCTCCTTCTGCTTCCTCTTGCCTGACGCTTTCCTGCCTTTTTGGACTTTCTTGACTGCTAAAATGAAAAGAACGAGAGCAAATGAGGGCCGAAGACTAGCACTGATGGAGAAAAGAGACCTTTAGGTGTTGAACATCAATGCCAACACCGCAAAATATGCTTTTCTTGCTTAGTATTTGTCTTGTTTCTAGTCCAGAACATCTAAACATCTTAAAACAAGAAGTATTTACTAGACAAGCAAAAGTTATTGTCTTGTTTTGGGAAAAATAACTCAAAATGAAGAGAGTTTTTGCTTAAAATAAGAGAAATAATCTGCCAATGGGGTGAGAAAAATAATCTTAATTCAAACAGAAAACAAGATTATTTTTCTCACCCCATTGGCAGATTATTTATCTTATTTTAAGCAAAAACTCTCTTCATTTTGAGTTATTTTTCCCCAAAACAAGACAGTGATTTTTCATTGTCTAGTAAATGTTTCTTAATGTAAGATTTTTTTTAGATATTTAGACTAGAAACAAGACAAAAATACTAAGTAAGAAAAGCATTTTTTTTGCAGTGCAATCATTCGAGCGCAATTAGACGTGACCGAAAACTGAATTCGGCAGCTTTCTGTGCACCGCATGAAGTTCCTTTTCAGGATATATTGCACTCATAACTCTTAACATCAACCACGACCCGCTCTTTACCTTCTCATTCATGGATTTCATCACTCAATAGTTATTTTGAGTGTCAATAGTAATAGCTATAAATTACATGACACGATATACCGTTACCTAGGTATATCGCGTCATACCGCGGTCGCTAATATATCAAGTCAGGTTGTCTTATAAAATGCTGTATTTGTTTATTTAAGCAAAGTGCACATGTGGTCCAGTAGTGTGCATGTCTCACCCTTAGTAGTGTCCCTGTGTAGTGTCTGCGTGGACACGGAGTTGTTATTGTTGTCCTCCATGGCGCTCGGACCCTCAGCACGTGCTACTGCATAATAACACACACTCACACAGTGACACTCTGAGTGTGTGTGTGTGGCTGAGATATGACACGCAGAGCTTTCTCAGCACACTTGATCACTTCTGAGTGGACGCCTGCATTAAACAAGCGCTTTATCGATCCAGCGAGCAGAAACTGGCGACTTATCATGTCCAGCCGAACTATATCTGAAGGTTTGTGACAGCGGCGCTATGAGATAGAAGTTATATGAGTGTTAATCATCTCAATAATGCACTACTAGATCAGCTTTCGTGCTAAAAACAGATCTTACGGTGTTTACTGCAGCAAAACACAACACACATGGTACGGGCAGTCAGAGGGGACATGCGGTGCTCGAGGAGAAAAGCGTTTCAGAAAAACAACGGTGATGGATTACTTTACACACAACTCATTTCACAAAACTTTACACAAATACTCACACAAATCATTTACTCACTTAGCGTCAAATGTCTTAAGTGTAACAAAATGACATATTCATAAAAATGCTCGTCTCAAACGCTGCTGTTGGGGGGAAATATTATAATATTCAGATTGACATAATGTTTTTTTCAAACCTAGTCTGCGGGGTTTAGTATGATAATTACTGTAGATAGTATGTTATGAACATCACATTCTTTGTTTTTCAATCAAATGTAATCTAACAAGGTGGTTGATTAAAAATATGTGGACTTTATATGTAATTATTCCCTCAGATTATCATCAGCTAGCTAGTTATCCAGTGGGGGACATTTTATCTCACCTGTGGTACAAGTTTAATTTTTTGTTACAAATCGAATAATATGAAAACTATGAACATTTTTAACACTTGGTTTATAATTTATGTCATTGTCACTAAACACTAGGATAACTATTGTAGACACATTTAACATTTGTTTCACAGAAAGTTGCACAGTCCAAAAGTCCCTTTAAAAAATACATAAATGTGAATTTTTATCTCACAATTAAAAAGACCCAATTATCTTTTACTTTTCTTTTCTTTTTTTTAATTCTGAGGCGGAAAGAAGCTTCTATATTTTTTTCTGACTTTTTTCCCTTAAAATTGTTTTATATCTTGCATTTATGACTTTTTTCCATTGGAATTGTGAGGAAAAGTCGCAATTAATTTTCTTTAATTGTTATTTTTCTATGTGGAGGAAAAACGCTGCCTTCCATATAATGTGAATACATTTTTGATAATTTTCTTGGATCACCCTCATGAATATTAATTAAATATCTTGGCTTACCCAGCGGGACGAACTGATTGGCTGAAAGGCAGATGCTGGGTAAGTGATAGCAATAATTATGAATTCTACTATTGTGAAGGATTATGAATATTAAAGGGATAGTTCACCCTGTAGTTTCTTTCTTCTGTTACACAAAAGAAGATATTTTGAAGAATGTCGGCAGCCAAACATCTGACGGCACCCATTGACTTCCATTGTATTTTATTCCTATGGAAGTCAATGGGTGCCGTCAAACTGATTACTAACATTCTTCAAAATATCTTCTTATGTGTTCAACATATGAAAGAAACTCAGGGTTGAACAAAAAATGATGACAGAATTGTATCTTTTTGGGGTGAACTATCCCTTTAATTATATTAAGCTGTGGGCAGTTCAGGCAGATTCATGAGCGAAGCCTTTGCCGTAGTAGAAGCTGCTTTTTCGTGTCTTGAATAGATTTTTTGTTCTTTGTGTCCAGCGCTTCCTTCAGCCACACTGAGGCCTTTATTTCCAAACATAAATCAGTCTTGTCAAAACATGACACAGACAAAGGAAAAGGAAATCTACCTCACAATCCAATGATTAACATGCTATTTGTGAATTAAAGGTGCAGTGTGTAGTATTTATGAAGATCTATTGACAGAAATGCAATATTATACACATAACTATGTTTTCAGTGGTGTGTAAAGACCTTACATAATGAACCGTTATGTTTTTATTACCTTGAGGCGTTTCTATCTACACACACCGCGGGTCTCCTTACAGTGAAGACGCCATTTTGTGCTGCCATGTTTCTATGGTAGCCCTAAATGGACAAACTTTACAGAGCGCTGGCTACTCTGCTGTCTCAAACGACAACATATTTGTCCTGTGTGGGCCACCGTAGCTTCTCTATGCGCTCCGAAAGGGAGGGGTGAGCGGTGGATGGTTGCAACTCAGATCATCACCACTAGATGCCGCTAAAACTTACACACTGCACCTTTAAAGCAACACTTGGTGACTTTTGGCGCTCTAGCGGCAGAGCTGCATGTGTCTTGCGGAAGAACATTGTAGCCGGATCTACTTCTGTTTATGGCGAGTCACGCAGGGACTGTGCTGCGACCTGAACCGGACTAAAGTAGTCCCAATATAAACACTTATTATAAGTGTACTGGTGTGATTCAGGATAAGTTAAAAACACGGTTTGGAAAATCATGATGTACACTGTAAAAAAAAAAAAAGTCACAACCTAAATTTTTTAAGTACAATTCACTTGGCTGTTTCAGTTATTTAAACTTTGATTATGTTAAACAGACCTAAAACTATAAAAAATGTTTACATTTCTTAACTTATTTTGATTAGTTAAAACAATGTAAAACATGTTGTCATAACTTATTGAACATATCATCTTTTTACAGTGTACTCATTTATTATATATATTTTGTAAATTTTGAGACAAAAAAAATGTACATAGTGTTCACAGAGCCCAGAACAGTTTAAATCAGAGAGCGTCCCTTTGTTTGTTCAGACCTTGATACTGACTGATTATTTCACTTTCACAAACGCCGTGGGAAGAAACTCAGTGTGTATATGTGAACACACACACACATATATTCTGATATCACAGGTATTGTTTGCAGTGCTGCTCTGTCATTGGCTGAGCTCAGCTGCTCTCACACACCCTTGTTTGTGTGGTGTAACATTAGCCCTGTGCTTGGGTTTCAGGTGCGGAGGCCGAGCAGAACCCGCTGGGCCAGGTTTACAGCACACAGGTGTCAGAGAAGGACCGGTTCTGCCAGGCCGAGTCCAGCTAAGAGCCGCAGGTTTACCTGAGAGCCTGGAGTCTGAGGTGAGCCCGCACCGGGGTCTGTGGAACAGGGTCAGGGATTCGGTTACACACCATTCTCTCCAATGAATGCACTGCTTGCTGGATAACAAAGATAGAAAAGCTTTTCTCAGTAATTACAAAGCTCCGGTTGCATGCATGCTGTTTTCTCAGAGCTGTGCTGAGCAAATATTTAAAGAATGGCTTGATCATCATGTGACTCTAACCACACACTGTACAGCCTTTATTTGAATGCCTTTACAGCTCATCGTCTTTTCACTTCTATAAAACACAATGCTTTCTGAAACATGATGGTTTACATGCATATTCATGCATATATGCACATAATTCATAGTGAAAGTGCACCGTATCATAGTTACAGAGAGTCTATTGTTAGACCATTGTTGTCTATGTTAAAGAACAGTGCTTTAACAAACATCTCAACAGCCCACATTTGATGAATATGTAACTATGTGCTGCACGTTTTCCTCTCAATGGCAGAAATGAGAAAACAGTCGTTCAGAAAGCATGTGAACACAGTGATGTGATGCTTGCTCCAGCTCTGAGATTCACCCGCATCATGTCGACAGATGAGCTCATTAGGGTGTGATGAGATCTCGACTAAACAAGATTTCACCTGGAGGTGAAAAGCTGTCTTGTGTCATATTGTCATGATGGAGTGTGAGGGTGATTTTAGGATAGAACAGGCCACCACTAGTACGTTTACATGACACCTCCACTGTAGTTTTGCTTCCCTATATAATGCACTGTCTGACCGCTCCCTATCCCCTATATAGTGCATTGCCTGATCGTTCCCTATCCCCTTAGTGCGCTGTCTGATCATCCCCTATCCCCTATATAGTGCACTGTCTGATCGTTCCCTATCCCCTATATAGAGCACTGCCTGATCATCCCCTATCCCCTATATAATGCACTGTCTGACCGCTCCCTATCCCCTATATAGAGCACTGTCTGATCGTTCCCTATCCCCTATATAGAGCACTGTCTGATCGTTCCCTATCCCCTATATAGTGCATTGCCTGATCGTTCCCTATCCCCTATATAATGCACTGTCTGACCGCTCCCTATCCCCTATATAGTGCATTGCCTGATCGTTCCCTATCCCCTATATAATGCACTGTCTGACCGCTCCCTATCCCCTATATAGTGCATTGCCTGATCGTTCCCTATCCCCTATATAATGCACTGTCTGACCGCTCCCTATCCCCTATATAGTGCATTGCCTGATCGTTCCCTATCCCCTTAGTGCGCTGTCTGATCATCCCCTATCCCCTATATAGTGCACTGTCTGATCGTTCCCTATCCCCTATATAGTGCGCTGTCTGATCATCCCCTATCCCCTATATAGTGCACTGTCTGATCGTTCCCTATCCCCTATACAGAGCACTGTCTGATCGTTCCCTATCCCCTATACAGAGCACTGTCTGATCGTTCCCTATCCCCTATATAGAGCACTGTCTGATCGTTCCCTATCCCCTATATAGAGCTCTGTCTGATCATTCCCTATCCCCTATATAGAACACTGTCTGATCGTTCCCTATCCCCTATATAGTGCACTGTTTGATCGTTCCCTATCCCCTATACAGAGCACTGTCTGATCGTTCCCTATCCCCTATACAGAGCACTGTCTGATCGTTCCCTATCCCCTATACAGAGCACT
>NC_090186.1:1638897-1641397 GCF_024679245.1 Pseudorasbora parva
TGTTCTCACACACACTACAAGTCAAGAGTTTATGAAAACCTAAAATGCTCGAAATTAGTTTTGCTTACTGTCCATCATCACTGTTGTCGTGGCTGTGAATATCAGACTGGACTGTAAGGTTGAAATTCAACATCTGTGTTCAAACGTCTGATTAAACCCTGCGGCGGCATACTGTCGGCACAGACCAGGACCACATCTGGAACATGTGGATTTAACCAGATGTGGGCCGGATCTGGGCCAACAGTATGTTTTCTTCTGGGATGTATGCATGAAGTTGCGACCGACTTTACTTCAGTATTGTGACGTATGATATTTCTGAGTGAAATATTGATTAGAGAGCAGGGCTTGATGTGTGGGATAACATGCACGGTGTCACCGCCCCGCCAGCGCTTGGCCGACCCAAATTGAAAAGCTTCCCATACCCACATACAGCGATCCCTACACAATCCTACAGGAAAATGTGATAGGGAACCCTCTGAAGTTACATAAACCACTGATAAAAGTGGTAAACATGTTAGTATACGTTATCTGAGCTGTAATAATTATTTTTCTCACCCCATTGGCAGATTATTTATCTTATTTTAAGCAAAAACTCTCTTCATTTTGAGTTATTTTTCCCAAAACAAGACAATTACTTTTGCTTGTCTAGTAAATGCTTCTTAATGTAAAAATGTTTAGATATTTGGACTGAAAACCAGACAAAAATACTGAGTAAGAAGAGCATTTTGTGCATTAAGAGCAGGGGGTGAACACTTTTGAACAGGATGATGTGTACATTCTTCTTCTTTTGTTTAAAGATCATATTTTTTATGTTTCCCAGTAGACAAAATAAGTACGTTCGCCCGATTCAAACATTTTACACTCCCCAGATCTCGTCGTGTTTCCTTCTTGAGCATCTATATATTTTTTTTCTTTTTTCTAAGATAGTCTGCATTTTTTGCTTCAGTAGATATTGTGGAAAACTGATGTTGTTTAAAATAATATGCAGAGGAAAACCCAGTCCTATGTTTGGTGTTTCACACCTTGTTGGTATTGAAAAGTATCCTAAAATATTTAGATTAAGTAACGAAATACATTACAAATGTCTCTTTAACGCACGTATTTGGTAATCTGTAGTGAAATACATTTTAAAACTCACCTTCCCAACCCATGGTTTACTCAGCTTGAAATGTGAAGTTGTACTAAGTTGAAAATTTGGGTTGACTAAACTTAAAATTTTAAGGCAGCAGGAACACTTCCTTTTATTAAAGATGAAACAAGTTTTCTTTTTTATTGTGTGTGTGTGTGTGTGTGTGTGTGTGTGTGTGTGGCATTATGAGTGTGTTTGTGGTCATTGGTCATGTTCATCAACCCCTTTAGCTACAAAAAACCCTTAGTTTATGAAATACTACGGTTCATTTGATGATGATTTCAGTAAATGTGGAGTATTCTCAGCTCTGTTCAACATATTTACTCTTATTTAAGTCCATTCCAGTTTTTTTCCCCAACAGAATACACAAATAGTCTGTAGATCCCATCTGGTACTATTAACGGCCTTACCAAAATACCAAAATACTGTCTTTTTACTGAAAGAGACTCGTGATGGGATTACTACAGTTATATTACAATATATAGGAGGAATTCAGGTTGATTTAGACCATTTTTCCCAGTCATCTCAATGGGAAAAAGTGTCCCAATCCACTTAGTTAACTCATATGCAGTAACATTGCACTTTGACCACTGTCATTAAAGAAATTAAATCAAATAAAAGTTCAAACTGAGTTTGAAAGAGATGCCATATTTAATGTATTATAGTTTAGAGTAGTTACAATAACTGCATGTAAATTATTAACTTGTACAAGGTACTTATTTTCTTGCTCCTGTCACTTTAAATATATCCACTAGTGCGCGCCATTTCACTGAAAGTCAACAGCGTTCCCTGCGGTTCCTTTTGTCCGCGGATCTGTAGTCAACATCCTTATTATGAACTACTCCCACAGCCCACCAATAGACGACGAGTATTTCAGACAGACAGTGAGTCCCGCCAATTACACTGCGAGTTTGATTTCCGCGAGCCAATCAAAAACGCGGAGGGCGGGATTAAGCGCGGGCGTCGAGGGGAGGGGTTCGCTTGCTCTTCACTACGTTGGCTTTTCTCCCAGAAAGATTTCGGTGTGGGAATTTCAATTTAACACTTCTGCGGCTGTCGGACGCGCTTTTCCCCGCAGACCCCATCCCGAAGTTTCGCCGAGTCGTCCAGAGTGAATAAGGTACGGCTGATTTAAAATCATATCACTGGTGTTTGTGTGTATTTTCCAATGGATGATCCCGCATGGATCAGCTGAAGTGTGGGAGCGCACGTCAATACGAGCCGTTAGTCTAACATTAATGTCATGTCTTTTAGAAGATAAAAGCATTAATACTCGACTATGTGTGTTTCCTGCGGTGTGTGTTAGGGATGGTCACTCTGGATGTAAATCTGTGTGTTGAATGAGTCGGTTTAATAGTGGTTTATGGCTGT